>NW_027633546.1:149540-457071 GCF_053919585.1 Euprymna scolopes
AATAGGCCAAGACATGTCAGCATGTATTCAATTGAAAATTTCTAAGTTCAAAACAGTGTAAGAAAGTATCTGGAATGCCCGATCGAGCCTGCTGCCACCTTGGGTACATGTAGACGTTGCAAAATGCTTTCTAATCTGCTAGGCCCATCGAGACTTAGTTTTTTTCTTTCTCTGGACCGTGTAGGTTGGCGTCTGGAAGTGCCCGATCTGCGCCTACTCTTACCTTGACATATCAACGTGTATTCAAGTTGACACTACTAAGTTCAAAACGGGCGTTAGGTACCGGTAAATGTGAAGATTATCAATCTAGACATGTTGAAATTTATGTTCACACATAGGGGATGGCGAGAGGGGGAATAGGGATAAAGAATAAAAAGAGAGAGATAGACAGATCTAGATAAATACAGAGGTATAAACTGAGACAGGGAACACAAGCATTGTTTTTACTGGTTAATTTTACACCAGAATACACTTTTAGATTTTATGTAGATTTTTTTCTGTAGGGAACAAGCAAATAGCACACATAATATCTAGACATAAATATATACATAAAACAATTAGTTATGAGATATATCTGAACTACTCCAAAAAGACAATAATAATGAATATCATCACTCACCTTTGAAAATTATCCAGGCTGTATGCCTACTTACATTCCATCAAACACCAGAAAATCATGATCCATTGTTTGGTTGACTTTTTATTTTGTTTAATTTTTTTTTTTCTTTTCATACACATTTGTAATTGTGTCTTGCTTTAATCAAGTATTTTTTTTAGTTAACCTGTGGTGTTGGGAGAGGGGTTAACATGAATCAATCGGAGAGAGGTTAACATGAATCAATTTTGCTTAAACATTTTTTTTAATATATATGTATATATTAGTTTACGGAGTCATTGCAGTACCAAGTCTGACACTGTAATTGCTTGAAAAGTATTGCATTGGGAAGGGTTCTTTTATTTATTTTTTTTTTTTCTTGAGGTGTGCGGGAATTTCAGTAGGGGAAGTTTCTGCTGATTTCAGGTTCCAAGACAGTAAAGTTGTATTTTATTGTTTGTGCATCAATTTCTTACAGATTTTTTTGTGTTATGAAGTGAAAATGAATGACTTGCAAAGACATTTACATGTTTGCATTCTTTTTTATTTTTTAATTCTTCACTTTTTTTTTGTTTTAATGTCCCAAGAGTGAACGAAGACGGATAAGTCTTATTCAGCAGAGTGGAAAAAAAAACAGGGTACTTTTGGCTGTCCTCAATAGATCTGTCCAGAGTAAAATGTGTCCAAGTTATTGCCCTAATAAAGTGAGAACCATACCCCAAAACTAATGCAGAACTCTACTTATGTATTGCACAGCTACAAGAGCTAACTTGTCTAGGATAAGTGCCATATAAATTTGCAAAACTCACTATATAGCTCTACTTATTAACCGATATGAACTTAAATTGCCGAACATGTCTCAAAAATTTTCTACAGAGCTCTACTTAGAAATGAGCACTCTCAAAGAATTTGTCCAACATAATTTTGAAATATGTTTTTTTTAAGTTACCATAGAGCTCCCAAATAGGAAACTTGTTTCAAATTCTTGTCATATGTATATGTATATATTTTTAAAAAACTACAGTATATCTATCCTTATGTATTGACATTTATGTTTTCAAAACATACTGCAGAGCTCTTCATGTTTTCTGAATTTTATGCCTTCATCTATTAATGTATTGAGCACTCTCAAAGTATATTCGTGTAGCTGAATTGCCATACATGTTTTCTGAAAGTCTATATTTAGCTCGACTAATGTATTGAACACTGTCAAAATAAATTTATGCAGTTGAAATGCCATGTCTGTTTCTCAAATGTTTTATTTAGCTCTACTAATATATTGAGCACCCTGGAAGTAGATTTGTCTAAAATAATTGCCAAAATGTTTCCAAATCTTACTACAAAGCTCTATAAATTCATTGAGCACTCTCAAAGTAAATTCGTCTTGCATAATTAAACAATGCAATTTTAAAATTTACTACACAGCTATACTAAACTATGGAGCACATGCAAGCATCATTGGCATATATGTTTTAAACTTACAAAAGAGCTTTACTCGAAGTAAATTTGTCTAGAATAAATGAGAAAAATTCTTTCAAATCTTTCCACAGGAGTCTACCACAGTATTAAGCACTCTGGTAATTACTTTTCTAGCATACTCGCAATACACAATTTTAAAACTCACTACAGAGCTGTACTTATCTATTTTGCAGTCTCAAAGAATTTTGGATCGCATAACAGAAATTTATATTTTTCACATAACTTCAAAGCTTAACTCATACATTGAGCACTCTTAAAGGAAATTTCTCTGCTATAAATGACAAATGTTTTCAAAACTAAATACAGAGTTTGGAAAAAAGAGCTGATATTATTACAGGTTACTTTTCTTCAAATAGATATAAACGAGCGTTATACAAGAGTGCTCAATAAGACATAGAGCAATAAAGACATTTTATTTAGATTTTTACTTAATGATTACACTATCAATAGTGCTCAAAACTAGACAGAGCTGATATTATAAAACGTTTATTTTATTACAGGTAAATAAATATTAAGATTTAACCAGAGTTATATAAGAGTGCTCAATAAGACATAGAACAATAAAGACATTTTATTTAGAGTTTTACTTAATAATTACACTTTAAATAGTGCTCAACACTAGAAAGAGCTGATATTATCAAACGTTTATATTAATGAAAGAAAATTATATGTGAGTGCTTTATCATACATAGAGCAATATTGACATTTTAGATTTTTCATTGAGAATTCATAAAAATGTGAATAAAATTAGTAAAATGTATATTATAATATGTCATTAAAACAATACAAAAAAGTGTGGCCATCTAAATTGACGTATGCATTTTTTAACTTATTAACTTGCTCTACTGATGTATTGAGCACTCTACATATAAGTCCTGTCATTTCAATTTCTATATATATATTTTAAATCTTAACAGTTAGCTCTACTAATGCATTGAGCACTCTAGCAGTAGCTCTTGTCATCTAAATTCCATACATATTTCCAAAAATTTAACAACTATCTCTACTAATTCATTAATCACTGTATATATTTATCTTTCTGTCTCTCATTATCTATCTATCTATCTATCTATCTATAAAAGTGAAAATGTCTGTCTGTGTATGTGTGTGTAAATTTTCCTACGCAATAACCTTTCAATTTTTAGTCTACAGACTCAAAATTTGATATACAGGGTACTGAGATATGTGAAAATCTGTGATCAGTTTTTGGACAGAAATTTGGCGATTAAGGGGTCAAAGTTCAACGATTTGAACTTTGAGAACTCTACAAAACTCCTCCGACAATTATGGGTCTGAACACTTGAAATATTAGATATAGGTTCCTTAAACATGGCTCTAACTTAATAACTTGATTCGAGCACAAAACAATAAATTTTAAGGGTTCATAATAGGGGTCAAACTTGAAAAAATTGACGGTTTTTTTTTTTTTTTTTTTTTGGTTGGGGTGGGGTGTAGCATACAACGCCAAAAAACCGGGCAACGCCGGGAACCCATGCTAGTATATATATATTCAACTGAGAATTTTTATATAGATCACATAATTATTAGAAGTGTTTGTATATAGATCACATAATTATTAGAATTTTTTTTCCATCAATTTTTTGACTTGGGTTATCTTTTTTTAATTGACACATGAAAAAAATCTATGTGCTATTCAAGACAAGAAATAAAAGAAATAAAGAAAATTCTTACCTGTTACCTCCCAGGTGTTATCTTCACTTTTTCTCTTTTCTGGTTCTTGCTGAAACTCATGGCAATTTAATGTTTGTTTGTGTTCTTTGTTACATATATATATAATTTTTACTGTGATGATTTTTTTCTTTTAATTATTTAAAAACATTTTTTTAGATTTATATAATAAAGAGAGACAATAATATAACTAGTGGATCTTTTTTAATGATATATTTAACTTTCTGGCTATGATCAAACACCTATGTACTTTTTTTGTAGTTGCATAAGTTAGCTGATGAGAAGAAATACAAGCAGAACTGCATTCATTTAAATAAAGCTAATAGTTTAGAATTTGATTGTACCCAGATGTGCATGTACACAAAGAAAGAAACACTTACTTGAGGACTTCTGTAACTACAGGAAACATGTGGCAGCCAGGATAGGTGATGCTGCTGGATTCAGTTGTTTTTTTCCAATCCACATAATTCTCACAACAGCTGATAGTAGAATTCCATCATGATCAAGAGGAGTACATGAAATTACAAGAAATACACACAGAAGGAAAGAAAAAGAATACTTACTCTACTTCTATGACAATGATTGCTGCAAAGACTTTGAGATGCTAATGTTGGAAGAAACAAATAGACATACATCATACAGAGTTTGATTGTACCCAGATGTGCTTTAACGCAAAGAAAGAAATACTTGATTCAAACTGTACAGCACATGTGGAGACAGGAACGGTGATGCTGCTAGGTTTCGTTGCTTGTTCCAATCTATAAAAAACAGATCATATTTATAGTGTTGATAATCTACTGCTGTATGAAAGCTCGAACAATGGAAACAGTTAAATTAAATTTTCACATCACAAAGATTGAAATCGAAATAGAAAGAAGAAAGGGTGATACTATACTCATCTTCCTGTCGGAGCAGACCACTTGCTGGTGACTGTTCGTTCGCCATTAAACTGGAAAGTAAAAAAAAAAAAGAGGTTCCGCCTGGGAAAGCTCTCGTCTGGGCAGCGAGGTGATGAACTCCCGAAAGGAGGGGCACTATATAAAAACAAGCTTTGCTGCAAACATCTCCTAAAAAGCGGTTTCTACTCAGAATAACAGGCGGAGCAGAAAACAGAGGTGTTCTCTCTACCCAACAGGATTTGTAAAGATACCACTAGTTTGTGTTCATAAGACGGCGATGATCGCTCACAAAACTGGCATTCCTACTATCATATCGGAGGACGGTCATATATAATTGCACTACCATTTCGTATCAGAGGACCGTCATATATAAATGCACTACCATACCGTTTCGGAGTTTGTAGACAGTAGGAATAATAAAAGCGGCCTTAAAGCGGCTTGTGAGCACACAATCTAGTCGAACTCTAGTCGTCCTTGGTCGAGTCGAGGCAAGCATGCATTACATAGTAACACGAGCACGTGTCGCCTGCTTAGAGGGTAGCCCCCATGGGGAGATTCGAAAGCGCACCTCACAGCGGAACAGCTTCGGAACCAATCGGACCGTACCCAGACTTGCAGCTATTTGTTAACTTGGAAGTGGAGTCAACACCCTGACACTGAGAATAGAGCTTTCGAAAAGCTCAAACCCAGTTGCATGCAAAGTCGGGGAAACTGGGAGCAGGCTGGGGAGAACACGCTCAATTGGGGCCTTGGAAGCAAACGGGAGGCCCATTTTTCTCTTTCGTTCGGTTTACATCTTTCGGGTATTGTTCTCCTTTCAGCCTGCCCCCCTTCACGCCTTTTTGCTCGCCACATGCAAGCGTATAAAAAGACGACCAGATGACGGACGCAACAAACTCATGCCGACATTTTCTGGATTTCTTTTTTGCCAGAGCCCATTTAGCCGTGTAGCTGTTAAACTACAACGTTACACCCCCCTACCACGGTGAGGATAGGGTTGGACTTTAGGGGGGAAAATACACATCCACAATTACTAATCTTACTATTCGCGTGCTTTACATTAAGGTTAGGAAAAGGAGTTAAAACTAAAAAATTATACAAAATACTGTCAGAAACACACCCAATATTTGTCCGCCTATCTGACCGGAACATATATTAAGTGAGTTTATAATAGCATTTTGTATAATTTTCTAGTTTAAACTCATTTTAACTTCACGTATTCAAGAGAAATCTCGCCAACATTTGTCTTCTTTAAATATATCGATAAACACTGAATGTTTTTCGAACATAAACATAAACGTCCTGTTTTTTTTTATTAACAATAAAAATATCAATTAAATAAAATACTTTAGAAGACTACCTAACATTTGGAATATGACAAAACATTTCAAAGACAGTTACAGAAAAAAATTTTTTTTTAAAAACCGTTAGAGAAATTTGGCGGTCGGCGGTATTTTTTATTAAAAATTAAAATGTCTAATAGAAAAAGTACCTAACGTTTGGAATATGACAAAACATTTAAAAGACAGTTACAGAAAAATGATAAATAAAATTAAAAAAAAAAAAAACGTCAGAGAAATTTGGCGGTCGGCGGTATTTTTATTAAAAATTAAAATATCTAATAGACAAAGTACCTAACGTTTGGAATATGACAAAACATTTCAAAGACAGTTACAGAAAAATAATAAATAAAATTAAAAAAAAAAAAAAAACCCGTATGAGAAATTTGGCGATCGGCGGTATTTTTATTAAAAATTAAAATGTCTATTAAAAAAACATTTGGAATATGAAAAAACATTTCAAAGACAGTTACAGAAAAATAAATAAAAATTAAAAAAAAAAAAACCGTTAGAGAAATTTGACGGTCGGCGGTATTTTTTTTATTAAAAATTAAAATGTCTAATAGAAAAAGTACCTAACGTTTGGAATATGACAAAAAATTCCAAAGACAGTTACAGAAAAATAATAAATAAAATTTAAAAAAAAAACCGTTAGAGAAATTTGGCGGTCGGCGGTATTTTTTATTAAAAATTAAAATATCTATTTGAAAAAGTACCAACCGTTTGGAATATGACAAAACATTTCAAAGACAGTTACAGAAAAATAAATAAAATTTAAAAAAAACCGTTAGAGAAATTTGGGGGTCGGCGGTATTTTTATTAACAATTAAAATGTCTAATAGAAAAAGTACCTAACGTTTGGAATATGACAAACCATTTCAAAGACGGTTACAGAAAAATAATATATAAAATTTTAAAAAAAGCCGTTAGAGAAATTTGGCGGTCGGCAGTATTTTTATTAAAAAGTAAAATATCTAATAGAAAAAGTACCTAACGTTTGGAATATGACACAACATTTCAAAGACAGTTACAGAACAATAAATAAAATTTAAAAAAAAAAAACCGTTAGAGAAATTTGGCGGTCGGCGGTATTTTTTATTAACAATTAAAATGTCTAATAGAAAAAGTACCTAACGTTTGGAATATGACAAAACATTTCAAAGACAGTTACAGAAAAATAATATATAAAATTAAAAAAAAAGCCGTTAGAGAAATTTGGCGGTCGGCGGTATTTTTATTAAAAATTAAAATATCTAATAGAAAAAGTACCAAACGTTTGGAATATGACAAAACATTTCAAAGACAGTTACAGAAAAATAAATAAAATGTAAAAAAAAAAAACCGTTAGAGAAATTTGGCGGTCGGCGGTATTTTTATTAAAAATTAAAATATCTAATAGAAAAAGTACCTAACGTTTGGAATATGACAAAACATTTCAAAGACAGTTACAGAAAAATAAATAAAATTAAAAAAAAAAAACCTTTAGAGAAATTTGGCGGTCGGCGGTATTTTTTATTAAAAATTAAAATATCTATTTTAAAAAGTACCAACCGTTTGGAATATGACAAATCATTTCAAAGACAGTTACAGAATAATAAATAAAATTAAAAAAAAAAAAAACCGTTAGTGAAATTTGGCGGTCGGCGGTATTTTTTATTAAAAATTAAAATATCTAATAGAAAAAGTACCTAACGTTTGGAATATGACAAAACATTTCAAAGACAGTTACAGAAAAATAATTAATAAAATTAAAAAAAGAAACCGTTAGAGAAATTTGGCGGTCGGCGGTATTTTTATTAACAATTAAAATATCTAATAGAAAAAGTACCTAACGTTTGGAATATGACAAAACATTTCAAAGACAGTTACAGAAAAATAAATAAAATTTAAAAAAAAACCGTTAGAGAAATTTGGCGGTCGGCGGTATTTTTATTAACAATTAAAATGTCTAATAGAAAAAGTACCTAACGTTTTAAATATGACAAACCATTTCAAAGACAGTTACAGAAAAATAAATAAAATTTAAAAAAAAACCGTTAGAGAAATTTGGCGGTCGGCGGTATTTTTATTAACAATTAAAATGTCTAATAGAAAAAGTACCTAACGTTTGGAATATGACAAAACATTTCAAAGACAGTTACAGAAAAATAAATAAAATTAAAAAAAAAAAAGCCGTTAGAGAAATTTGGCGGTCGGCGGTATTTTTTTTATTAAAAATTAAAATATCTATTAGAAAAACTAACGTTTGGAATATTCTATCCAAGAAAACACGGTCTATAAACTGCACAATTGTCACGCTAATTCTACAGTTTACGGACCGGCCTTAAATAATAACATTATATGCGTGCTTTCATCTAACAAATTATAAAAAAACGTTAATTTCTATTTAAATTGAAATATTCTAGCCAAGAAAAACACGGTCTATAAACTGCACAAGTGAATCTCACATGTGATTATTTTTTTTATTACCAACAATATAATTATGATTTTTTTGTTATTTCAATAAATAAAAATAAAAAAGCGATGTGAATATTTGAAATTAAATAAAACTGAAATAAAATTATAAATGAAAAAAAAAGGTGTGGTCATACTAAGAAATCTCATTTGATTAATTCTATAGTTTACGGACCGGCCTGAAATAATAATATGTGTGTAATATGTGTATCTAAACTGCACAAGTGTCACGCTTTCTAACAGTATAAAAATTAAATATAAAAAGACGTTAAACTTGAAAATACTGTAAACTACACAAGTGTCGAAATTTGAAAAGAAATTCGACGTGTTTGTGAACTGTGCTCATACTAACAACGTTCATTTGAACACTTGTGCAGTTTACACATCTGAAATAAATGCGTCGTCTACTTTTGGATTTTGAAACGATGAAAATGTGTTGTTACCTTAAATTTGTTTGACATCAGAGAAGCAAACAGAAATATAGCAGCGGCAGGGCGTCGGGTTAGCTGGGTCTCCTGGCCGGTCATCTATTATTCTGGAAACTCTTCTCGCTGCCACGGTCAAACTGAATTTCGAGCCCGTTTTAGGGCTCTTTTATATTTCATTATCGGCGTGAAAACCGTTAACTTTTTCCGGGAAAAATCGAAGTTCGTAGTCGACGTTACAACCTTTTTACCTTTTATGGAGTTTGTGTTACGTAGCTGCCTTTTCATTGGTTGATTTAAACTTGTTTGGTTTGAAGTGGGATGTGGACACACGCACACACACACACACACACACACACACACACACACACACACACACACACACACAAGTTTATAGAGACCGAGAGGGCGAGAGAGAGAGGGAGGGAGAAAGAGAGAGAGAGAGAAAGAGAGAGAGGGGGGGTTAGCACCCGAAACTTTAAAAAGTGATAAAAATATTAAAAAAACATTGTATTTTATACATCTATCTATCTATCTCTCTCCCTCTCTCTCTCTCTCTCCCTCTCTCTCTCTCTCTCTCTCTCTCTCTCTCTCTATATATATATATATATATATATATATATATATATATATATATATATATATATTTATATACATATATGTAGAATTTTCGGCCGAAATTTAAAAAATTAAAACAACAAAAACATTCATATATTTCACAATAATTTCATATAAAGATGAATATCTATATTAAAAGAATTATTATTGTAATAATTAAGAAAATCTAGCAAACGTTGGTGCTTATATAGATCGGCCCCCATGGCCGTAAACATTGGTTCACACCAGTCCCTCTCGCTGAAGTCAACTGCAAATAAAGACATTATTTTTTATGCTTATTTGAGGAGTGACAGCTCGTAAAATAACAAGAGAAGAATTTATCTCCCATAGCAAAACATAACATTGGTTAACTGCCCTAAAAATTTTGAATGACCTCGAATGGCCTTAAACTTATGTGTGCTCATGTAAGATATTACTTGCTTGAAATGGAAATGAATTGTATAGCATGTACAGTTTACTACGAAGTTCTGTTTCAGCATTAAATAACTGCAAAAAACAGTTGAAGTAAGAGTCAAAGCCAAACCATCTTCAAAATAACTTTCAACTTTCAGAATTTAAAAGTAATTTTTAAGTCTTTAAACTGTTGAATAGAAATTAATTTGTTGAGGGAACAGAAGACAAAATAGTGAACAGCTGTTGCGATAACGCAAACTGATTTGCAATGCTTATTAAAATAGGAGGCTGGAAATCTGGGAATGATGGTTAGTTGCCTCCCTACGAGGGCAGAGTTTGACACAGGATCGATTTTAATGTGAGAAAATCCAGCTCTCCGTCTATTTGTTTTATTTAAATATTTTATTTCTCGATGGGGGGGGGGATAAGTCTAGGAATGGTGGTGTTATCGAAGGAGGGGAAAAATCTGGACACTGCCACGGAAAACAAAATATTATGACAAAAAATAAATTTGACGGAGGACGAATTTTTCTCAAGATTTAAAATGTGAAACTTCATTCGATGGTCCATAAATTTTACGTTTTGTTTGTTTTGATTTTTTTTTTTTTTTGCTTCGTGAAATGAAAATCCTCGGAAACTGCAGTGAATACGATTCTAATGTTTACGTTACGCAGTCTTGCTATCGTATAGAAAAGTCGGTACTTAGTAGCATACAGGGTAATTTTTAAAGGTGGAGACCAGAGAAGAAGGCGAAAAAATAATAAAATAGTTTTATATTATTTTTATTAATTATTAATAAATGAAATGAATCATTTCTATTTAAAATCCATTACGTATTATGCATGCAAAATTTAAAAAAAATGCTTCAAATGCATGTGAAGAAGCTAAAGCAAAACTAAATGAATTTGACCTGATGTCGAGTTTATCTAAAAGCGACACCCGATTTTTCACTTGAAATTATTCCTCGTTCAATATATAGTTATATTCAGTTATCATATAATATTTATTAATAATAATATTAATTAATATTTAACAAAAACAACATGATATCATTTTGAATGACTATGCAGAATTTTTATCGCATTTTTTTTTACTGCGATCTTTAAACATTATCGTGTACTTTCACCTAACAATTTAAAAAAACATAGCATAAAAACTGAATCTAATGTGAAACTCTACTAAAATATAGCACGTACCGAAAAGTCGTTTTTATTTGTGTTCAAACTCGGGAATCTTTTTATTTGTTTTCAGACTCGGGAATCTTTTTATTTGTGTTCTGACTCGGGAATCTTTTCATTTGTGTTCTGACGTGGTAATCTTTTTATTTGTGTTCTGACTCGGGAATCTCATAATTTGTGTTCACACTCGGGAATCTTTTTATTTGTGTTCACCCTCGGGAATCTTTTTATTTGTGTTCCGACTCGGGAATCTTTTTATTTGTGTTCCAACTCGGGAATCTTTTTATATTATATTTGATACGGGAATCTTTTTATCTTTGTTCTTATTCGGGAATCTTTTTTATTTGTGTTCTTACTCGGGAATCTTTTTATTATTGTTGTGAATCGGGGATGTTTTCATTCATATTTGAGGCGGAAATTTTTGTTATTCGTGTTTTTTTTTTCACGAATCTTATATTCATGATCTGACTCTGGAATCTATTTTTCATATACAAATTCAGGAACCTTTTTATGCATGGTTTTACCCTGTAATCATTTTATTCGTGTTCTGATACAGAAATTTTTTTATGTTTTCAACTTGATAGCTTTTTTATTCGTGTTCTGATTAAGGATTTTTTTTTTATTCGTGTTCAAACTCGGAAATCTTTTTATTCGTTTTCCAACTCGGGAAACTTGTGCTTCATTTTGAAAATGGGTTGATATGCCATAAAACCATGAAAAGTAAATGGCCGGATTGCACCTGACATTAAATGTGTCTAACTTGACTTTCCACTCAAATAGATATTCGCCATTTTGATCCCGTTCAGATATATACATGAAGAATACTCTTATTAACGTGCTAGTGCGAAGATCTGAGTGGCGACAAATTGTCGGGTGTCAGCGTTCTTGTTACTATTAACGTACTAGTGCAAAGATCTGAGTTAAATGAAATAGATTAAAAATGGCTCGGCAAAGTTGTATCTGAACTTTTTATTCTATGAAACTTAAGATTAATAAAACGAAATAATCGAGACCCGTGGAAATGCCACGGCGAATATTTCGAATTCAATAAAACAAAACGGAAGAATAGTCAACAAATAGGAAATTTAATAAAACATAAAAACTGAATCTAATGTGAAACTATCTAAAATAAAGCCCGTACCGAATCATCTTTCTTATTCGTGTTCTGACTCGGGAATCTTTATATCTGTTTTCCGGCTCCGGAATAGTTTTATTTGTGTTCAGACTCGGGAATCTAATAAGTTGTGTTCCGACTCGGGAATCTTTTTATTTGTGTTCACACTCAGGAATCTTTTTATTTGCGTTCCTACTCGGGAATCTTTTTATTTGTGTTCCGACTCGGGAATCTTTTTATTTGTTTTCCGACTCGGGAACCTTTTAATTTATGTTCAGACTCGGGAATCTTTTTATTTGTGATCTGACTCGGGAATCTTTTTATTTGTGTTCCGACTCGGGAATCTTTTATTTGTGTTCCGAATCGGGAATATTTTTATTTGTGTCCAACTCGGGAAATTTTTTTATTGTGTCCCGACTCGGGAATCTTTTTATTTGTGTCCCGACTCGGGAATCTTTTTATTTGTGTCCCGACTCGGGAATCTTTTTATTTGTGTTCCGACTCGGGAATCTTTTTATTTGTGTCCTGACTCGGGAATCTTTTTATTTGTGTTCACACTCAGGAATCTTATTATTTTGTTCCAACCCAGGAATCATTTTATTTGTGTTCTTACACGGGAATTTTTTGATTTGTGATCACACTCGGGAATCGTTTTATTTGTGTTCCGACTCGGTAATTTTTTTAATTTGTGTTCAGACTCGGGAATCTTTTTATTTGTGTTCTGACTTGGTAATCTTTTTATTTGTGTTCCGACTCGGGAATCCTTTCATTTGTGTTCACACTCTGGAATCTGTTTATTTTTGTTCTGAGTCGGGAATCTTTTTGTTTATATTCCGACTCGGGAATCTTTTTATTTGTGTTACGACTCGGTAATTTTTTTTATTTGTGTTCTGACTCGGGAATCTTTTTATTTGTGTCCCGACTCGGGAATCTTTTTATTTGTGTCCCGACTCGGGAATCTTTTTATTTGTGTCCCGACTCGGGAATCTTTTTATTTGTGTCCTGACTCGGGAATCTTTTTATTTGTGTTCACACTCAGGAATCTTATTATTTTGTTCCAACCCAGGAATCGTTTTATTTGTGTTCTTACACGGGAATTTTTTGATTTGTGATCACACTCGGGAACCGTTTTATTTGTATTCCGACTCGGTAATTTTTTTAATTTGTGTTCAGACTCGGGAATCTTTTTATTTGTGTGCCGACTCGGGGATCTTTTTATTTGTTTTCTGACTCGGGAATCTTTTTATTTGTGTTCTGACTCGGGAATCTCATAATTTGTTTTCACACTCGGGAATCTTTTCATTTGTGTTTACACTCGAGAATCTTTGTATTTGTGCTCCGATTCGGGAATCTTTTTATTTTTGATCTGCCTCGCGAATCTTTTTATTTGATACGGGAATCTTTTTATCTTTGTTCTGATTCGTGAATCTTTTTATTCTATTTCTGAGTCGGGAATCTTTTTATTATTGTTGTGAATCGGGGATGTTTTCATTCATATTTGAGACGGAAATTTTTGTTATTCGTGTTCTGATTCATGAATCTTATATTCATGTTCTGACTCTGGAATCTATTTTTCATATACAAATTCAAGAACCTTTTTATGAATGGTTTTACCCTGTAATCATTTTATTCGTGTTCTGATACAGAAATGTTATTATGTTTTCAACTTGATATCTTTTTTATTCGTGTTCTGATTAAGGAATTTTTTTTATTCGTGTTCAAACTCGGGAAACTTGTGCTTCATTTTGAAACACAAAAATGGGGTGATATGCCATAAAACAATGCAAAGTAAATGGCCGGATTGCACCTGTCATTAAATAACTCGAAAAATGTTAATAAAAACTTTAGCACGACTGTATGTATTTAAAGTTGTGTAAAGTTTTTACATTTAATAGATTAAATCAACTGTTATAATTTATATAAATTGTTCTCGTGTCTAACTTGACTTTCCACTCAAATTGAGATTCGCCATTTTGATCCCGTTCAGATATATACATGAAGAATAATTTTATTAACGGACTAGTGCGAAGATCAGAGTGGCGACAAATTGTCGGGTGTCGGCGTTCTTGTTTCTTTGGAGAAGGTCAGCCTTCACAAGTTTGGTTTGGAATGGATTTCTGTTTTCAACAGAAATGGAAGCCAGTAAGAATAACAATACTAAGAACAACAATTATTATCATCAAGGGTGAAAGGCGCTTTTAGTGTACGAGCACAAAGGAATCATAATTATTGGCTTCTCCATTTCATTTTCAACAGACAGACTGTTCCGCTGTATTACAGTTCTTAAGTGTGACTAGACTAAAACTTATCATAGCCAGTTATCCAATTTACAACCAGCTAATGGACAGCCGACACATTTATTGAGACATGCGATAAGCACTAATTGTCCACAGACGAACTGTTCCACTGTATCACAGTTCTGAAGTGTGACTAGACTAAATTAATCAGAGCCAGTTATCGAATTGATAACCAGCTAATCGACAGTTAACACTTTTACTGAGTCATGCTATTATCTCTAATTGTCCACAGACGGACTGTTCCGCTGTATAACGGTTTTTAAGTTTGACTAGACTAAAACTTGTCAGAGCGTATCATCGAATTTACAATCAGGTAATTAAATCTAACACTTTTACTGAGTCATGCTATTATCGCTAATTTTCCACAGACGGACTGTTTCGCTGTATCACAGCTTTTAAGTGTGACTAGACTAAAACCTATCAGAGCCAGTCATTGAATTTACAACCAGCTAATTCGACAGTCGAAACTCTTAGGGAGTGTTCCGCTGTATCACACTTCTTATGTGTGACTAGACTAAACTTATCACAGCCAGTTATCGAATTTACAACCAGCTAATCGACATCGATATAAACGTTAATGCCCCCATTCTACTTGCTTTAAAACAATGATAATACTGTGTAACTGCAGTAAAATGACATAGCTTTTGATTATTGTTTGGAAACGATTAAATATATTTATACCGTTTATAACCTTTAAAAATATATATTTGTTATAAGCTCGCTGAAATAAAAAACTACAAAATATGTTTAACTTTAACGACGTCGGTTGAAGTAATTCTTTTTAATTCGTGGTTGAGCGGCGAAAAGTCTATTTCAACGGACAACTTGAATCTTTCACGTGCCGACAAGTTGTTCACTGTCTTGTCACCGAGCAGGAAGAAGAAAGAAAGAATCGATTGAAGAGAGAAAGAGAGGAGGTGGGGAAAGGAAAGGGAGGAAGAGTCGAATCCTCTGCACGTGCCAGGGTGCGGGGTCGAACGGAAGTTAAATGAAATAGATTACAAATGGCTCGGCAAAGTTGTATCTGAACTTTTTATTCTATGAAACCTAAGACGAAATAATCGAGACCCGTGGAAATGCCACGGCGAATATTTCGAATTCAATAAAACAAAACGGAAGAATAGTCAACAAATAGGAAATTTAATAAAACATAAAAACTGAATCTAATGTGAAACTATCTAAAATAAAGCCCGTACCGAATCGTCTTTTTTATTCGTGTTCTGACTCGGGAATCTTTATATCTGTTTTCCGGCTCCGGAATAGTTTTATTTGTGTTAAGACTCGGGAATCTAATAAGTTGTGTTCCGACTCGGAATCTTTTTATTTGCGTTCCGACTCGGGAATCTTTTCATTTGTGTTCCGACTCGGGAATCTTTTCATTTGTGTTCCGACTCGGGAATCTTTTCATTTGTGTTCTGACTCGGTAACCTCGGGAAATTTGTGTTCTGACTCGGGAATCTTTTTATTTATGTTAAGACTCGGGGTTCTTTTTATTTGTGTTCACACTCGGGAATCTTTTTATTTGTGTTCCGACTCGGGAATCTTTTTATTTGTGTTCCGACTCGGGAATCTTTTTATTTGTGTTCCGACACGGGAATCTTTTTATTTGTGTTCACACTCGGGAATCTTTTCATTTGTGTTCACACTCGGGAATCTTTTTATTTGTGTTCCTACTCGGGAATCTTTTTATTTGTGTTCTGACTCGGGAATCTTTTTATTTGTGTTCCGACTCGGGAATCTTTTTATTTGTGTTCTGACTCGGGAATCTTTTTATTTGTGTTCTGACTCGGGAATCTTTTTATTTGTGTTCCGACTCAGGAATCTTTTTATTTGTGTCCAACTCGGGAACCTTTTTATTTGTGTTCAGACTCGGGAATCTTTTTATTTCTGTTATTACTCGGCACTCTTTTTATTTGTGTTCCGACTCAAGAATCTTTATATTTGTGTTCTGACTCGGGAATCTTTTTGTGTGTCTTTTGACTCGGGAATCTTTTTATTTGTGTTCCGACTCGGGAATCTTTTTATTCATATTTGAGTCGGGAATCATTTTTATTCTTTCACTGACTCGGGAATATTTTTATTATTGTTGTGAATCGGGGATGTTTTTATTCATATTTGAGTCGGAAATTTTTTATTCGTGTTCTGAAATCTTTTATTCATGTTCTTAGTCTGGAATCTATTTTTTCATATACAAATTCAGGAACTTTTTTATGCATGGTTTTACCTTGGAACCTTTTTATTCGTGTTCTGATTCGGGAATTTTCCTAATTCGTTGTTTTACCCTGGAATCATTTTATTCGTGTAAGACTTGGAAAACCTTTTATTCTTGTTCTGATTCAGGAATGTTTTTATTCGTGGTTTTAATCTGGAATCTTTATATTCATATCCTAATTAAGGAATGTTTTTATCCGTGTTTTTACCCTGGAGTCTTTTTTATTAATTTTCTAACTCGGGTATCTTTTTATTCATACACTGATTCAGGAATATTTTATTCATGTTTTTACTCGGGAATCATTTTATTTGTGTTCTGATACAGAAATCTTTTTATTTTTTCACCTTTATAGCCTTTTTATTCGTGTTCTGATTAAGGGATTTTTTTTAATTCGTGTTCAAACTCGGAAATCTTTTTATTTGTTCAGACTCGAGAATCTTGTACTCCATTTTGAAACACAAAAATGGGGTGATATGCCATAAAACAATGCAAAGTAAATGGCCGGATTGCACCTGACATTAAATAACTCGAAAAATGTTTATAAAAACTTTAGCACGACTTTATGTATTGAAAGTTGTGCAAAGTTTTTACATTTAATAGATTAAATCAACTGTTATAATTTATATAAATTGTTCTCGTGTCTAACTTGACTTTCCACTCAAATTGAGATTCGCCATTTTGATCCCGTTCAGATATATACATGAAGAATAATCTTATTAACGTACTAGTGCGAAGATCTGAGTGGCGACAAATTGTCGGGTGTCGGCGTTCTTGTTTCTTTGGAGAAGGTCAGCCTTTACAAGTTTGGTTTGGAATGGATTTCTGTTTTCAACAGAAATGGAAGCCAGTAAGAATAACAATACTAAGAACAACAATTATTATCATCAAGGGTGAAAGGCGCTTTTAGTGTACGAGCACAAAGGAATCATAATTATTGGCTTCTCCATTTCATTTTCAACAGACAGACTGTTCCGCTGTATTACAGTTCTTAAGTGTGACTAGACTAAAACTTATCATAGCCAGTTATCCAATTTACAACCAGCTAATGGACAGCCGACACATTTATTGAGACATGCGATAAGCACTAATTGTCCACAGACGAACTGTTCCACTGTATCACAGTTCTGAAGTGTGACTAGACTAAATTAATCAGAGCCAGTTATCGAATTGATAACCAGCTAATCGACAGTCGACACTTTTACTGAGTCATCCTATTATCGCTAATTGTTCACAGACGGACTGGTCCGCTCTATTACGGTTCTTAAGTGTTACTAGACTAACACTTGTCAGAATCAGTAATCAAATTGACAACCAGCTAATCGACATCTGGCACTTTTACTGAGTCATGCTATTATCACTAATCGTCCACAGACGGACTGTTCTGCTGAATCACAGTTCTTAAGTTTGAATAGACTAAAACTTGTCAGAGCGAGTCATCGAATTTACAACCAGGTAATTAAATCCAACACTTTTACTGAGTAAAGCTAGTATCACTAATTGTCCACAGACGGACTGTTTCGCTGTATCACAGTTCTTAAGTGTGACTAGACTAAATCCCACGGCGAATATTTCGCATTTAATAGAACAAAACGGAAGAATAGTCAACAAATAGGAAATGTAATAAAACATAAAAACTGAATCTAATGTGAAACTATCTAAAATATAGCCCCAACCGAATCGTCTTTTTTATTCGTGTTCTGACTCGGGAATCTTTTTAGTTGTGCTCCGGCTCGGGAATATATTTATTTCTGTTCACACTCGGGAATCTTTTAATTTCTGTTCTGACTCGGGAATCTTTTTATTTTTAGTTCACACTTGGGAATCTTTTTATTTGTGTTCACACTCGGGAATCGTACTGTTCCGCTGTATTATAGTTCTTAATTGTGACTAGACTAAAACTCATCATAGCCAGTTATCCAATTTACAACCAGCTAATTTATTGAGACATGCGATAAGAGCTAATTGTCCACAGACGAACTGTTTCGCTGTATCAAATTTCTGAATTGTGACTAAACTAAATTAATCAGAGCCAGTTATCGAATTGATAACCAGCTAATCGACAGTTAACACTTTTACTGAGTCATGCTATTATAACTAATTTTCCACAGACGGACTGTTCCGCTGTATCACAGGTCTTAAGTGTGACTAGACTAACACTTGTCAGAATCAGTAATCGAATTGACAACCAGCTAATCAACATCTGGCATTTCTTCTGAGTCATGCTATTATCGCTAATCGTCCACAGTCGGACTGTTTTGCTGTATAACAGTTCTTAAGTTTGAATAGACTAAAACTTGTCAGAGCGAGTCATCGAATTTACAATCAGGTAATTAAATCCAACACTTTTACTGAGTTAAGCTAGTATCGCTAATTGTCCACAGACGGACTGTTTCGCTGTATCACAGTTCTTAAGGTTGACTGGACTAAAACATATCAGAGCCAGTCATTGAATTTACAACCAGCTAATTCGACAGTCGAAAGTCTTACGGAGTGTTCCGCTGTGTCACACTTCTTTTGTGTGACTAGACTAAACTTATCACAGCCAGTTATCGAATTTACAACCAAGTAATCGACATCGATATAAACGTTAACGCCCCAATTCTACTTGGTTTAAAACAATGATAATACTGTGTAACTGCAGTAAAATGACAGAGCTTTTGATTATTGTTTGGAAATGATTAAATATATTTATATCGTTTATAACCTTTAAAAATATATATATTTGTTATTTGCTGAAATAAAAACTTAGAGATTAAAAAATATGTTTAACTTTAACGACGTCGGTTGAAGTAATTCTTTTTAATTCGTGGTCTAGCGGCGAAAAGTCTATTTCAACGGACAACTTAAATCTTTCACGTGCCGACAAGTTGTTCCCTGTTT
Source organism: Euprymna scolopes (assembly GCF_053919585.1). NCBI lineage: Eukaryota > Metazoa > Mollusca > Cephalopoda > Sepiida > Sepiolidae > Euprymna > Euprymna scolopes. The sequence continues at coordinate 169,114 of NW_027633546.1, forward strand.
TGTCACCGAGCAGGAAGAAGAAAGAAAGAATCGATAGAAGAGGGAAAGAGAGGAGGTGGGGAAAGGAAAGGGAGGAAGAGTCGAGTCCTCTGCACGAGCCAGGGTGCGGGGTCGAACGGAAGTTAAATGAAATAGATTACAAATGGCTCGGCAAAGTTGTATTTGAACTTTTTATTCTATGAAACCTAAGATTAATAAAACGAAATAATCGAGACCCGTGGAAATGCCACGGCGAATATTTCGAATTCAATAGAACAAAACGGAAGAATAGTCAACAAATAGGAAATTTAATAAAACATAAAAACTGAATCTAATGTGAAACTATCTAAAATAAAGCCCGTACCGAAAAGTCTTTTTTATTCGTGTTCTGACTCGGGAGTCTTTATATCTGTTTTCCGGCTCCGGAATAGTTTTATTTGTGTTAAGACTCGGGAATCTAATAAGTTGTGTTCCGACTCGAAATCTTTTTATTTGCGTTCTAAAATATAGCCCCTACCTTGACTCAGGAGTCTTTTTATTTGTTTTCCGGCTCCGGAACCTTGGAAGTTGTGTTCAGACTCGGGAATCTTTTTATTTGTGATGAGACTCGGGAATCTTTTTATGTGCGTTCTGACTCGGGAATCTTTATTTGTGTTCACACTCGGGAATCTTTTTTATTTGTGTTCTGACTCGGGAATCTTTTTATTTGTGTTCCACCTCGGGAATCTTTTTATTTAATATTTTAGGGTCGGGGATCATTTTTCCATATTAATTTAACGTAAAATGCGCACCCACATATTGGCTATCAAGCGCTCAATGAGACATGCCAACCCTAGCATCTTTTCAAGAGGGGAAGGGCAAAACATTACAAATACAATTTGCTTTTTTTGTGGGAGGGGTGAGGGAGACGGGAATTTAAAACATAAAATAACGATAAATCTAATTCATTTTTATGAGACAACCCTGTACTTTTATCTAACAATTTCATAAACAAAATGAGCCCCCACTTTGGGGAGGGGCATTACAATGACGAAAAATTTCATTTAATTGTTTTTGGAATTCATTTTTTTATGGGTTCTGCCTACTTGGCAAGTTGTTTTTTTTTGCGATCGCACGGGCCTTTGCTGCTATTTTTATTGAAACGAAAGTTGTAATTATTTATTTTTAATTATTTTTTTTGGAGGGGGGGTCTTTCCAGTGCTCAATATCCGGAGAAGAGTTTATTCTCTTTGTACTCCTTCTGCCGAAATATCTGGTGGAGAGGGTATTACATACAACCTTTTTGGGGCGATGTTTTATTTTTGGGAATTGTTGTGGGGATATCCACGTTGCCCATGATGAAAGTGATTAGTATAGCAGGTGTGTTCCAAACGGAACTTCATGTCAACCCAGCCAACGCCGGGTACCCAGGCTAGTATTTTTTTTACGCAGTGGTCACCCCTTATCAAGGCCCGGAAGCAACTCAGGGATAAGGGTTATTGAAAGTACATTACGTTAGTGTGGAGATTTGATGAAGTGTTTACTTAAGGTGGCGGTTCATTAGGAATTTGTTAACGTTGGACTTGAAGACATCCAAGTTGTAGTTATGTGGGTAGCAGGCAGACGGAACAGAGTTCCACAGGCGTGCAGTTCTAAGAAAGAAGCTTTGTTCATGGAATTCACGTTTTGATTTAGGCACAGATAAAGAGTGGGGGGGGGAATTCTTCACAGTGGATTCAGCTAGACGGTATATATATAAGATTTTAAGAATTGATACAGAAAATTTATCGAAATTAAAAAAAAAAAATTTAAAAACCTATGAGTAATGTTTTACAAAATTTTTATTATTCAACAAGGAATACACATAAAACAAAAAAAAAATCTTATTCCATGCAAACAGTTAATAAAACATGTTAAAAACACTTTGAAAAAGAGGTAAAAACATATTTAATCTGAAAAGGAAACACTAGATGAGTGGATAGTCCTTAATCCGCTTCCATAACAAGTGCTCGTCTGAGCTCCAATCCTCGTCAATCTTTCACGAAAAACACCCGTCTAACTGAAACCACTGTCAGAAAAAAGTAAACGTTTTGGTTTCTATTCTCGGTGTTGGTGGACGAGAATTTTTCTTTTTACTTTTTAAATCATTACTATATCATTATTATTGGGTTTATTATGAATCGTTCCTTTATGCGTATTTAGCTGGTTAAAAAAGTTTTTAAGGGGTCAAAAATGAGTCAAAATTAAAAAACATCGTTATAAATTTTGTAAATTCATCTTAGTTTATTTTTAATTTTTAATTTTTTAACAGTTCATACGCATGTCAAGCGAATTTAAATATTTAGAAAAGCAGAACTATTATTAAATGTCCATCTACAGTGATTGCGTTACTAGAAATTACGATTTCGACTTTTCGTTAATGGACACTAAAGACACATTGAAAGTGAGACAGATAACACTCTTCCCTTCTTGGATGTTCTTGTTGAACGTTCAAGAGAGGTCTTTTTTCACTACCATTTACTGGCTTACTGTAAACATAGCAGGGAGACCTGACGTTACCTGGGATTGGATGAGGATCAATCAATGCTTCTTCGCCTATATTTTATTCTCACCGAAATAGGTAAAGTCGTCCATTTTCAATCTTCCCCGCAGTTACATAGTCCTCAATACATTTGAGTCTACATTGCACTGTAGAGAACCTAATGTTGATTTTATACAATTATATATATATATATATATATATATATATATATATATATATATATATGTGTGTGTGTGTGTGTGTATGTTCCAAAATTTTTCCCGATTCCGATACAATTACCGATTCCTTTCAAAATTTCCGATTCCGATCCGATTCCCGATTCCGATTCTTTAAAAATTTATACATATTTAATTAGAGATTAATTTATATGGGCTACTAACTCTCCATCCTAAATTCTTAAATACTTTTGTTTTTAGTGGGTTCACAGATATCGCTCAAAAGTAGAATTTCAATGTGGGTGGGGGGTATTTTTAAATGTAGATATAATTTCTGTTTCAATTTGAAAATTTTCTAAATGTTTTCTCTTTATCTATTTTATCCAGACTTTGATAAATTCATTGTGATATAATCATGTGTATATTAACGTTTGTGAAACCCCGAGAATGATACCATAAAAAAACAGCTGGTGTCAGACAAAGTGGCTCCAGGAAAATAAAATAAAACTCGCCCAGACGTTTGAATTTTTCTGTGAACTCCCTGGGAAGCGGCCTGTAATCATTTGGCAACTAGGTGCGAAAAAATACACGACCGTTTTAAACTGTTTGATATGGGGATGGACAAGTGACCTCTAAAACATTTGCTTAAAACAATAAAAAATGAAATGAAAGTTGAAATCGATTCCCCTACAAAAATACAAAACAAAATCAATTGCTTTTTTTCGCCATTCCTTGTCATATTTGCAAATGCCGAGTAAGGGAGCGGACAAAAACCTAACCGGACAAAATCCAACACTATTATATTCTACTTTTGATTTAATTAGCAATAATGTTTGATATTATTTTTATTGACAAAATATTTCTTTAAATTTAAACAATTTTTCAATACCTTGCAAATAAACTGCATTCTTCTAAAGGTTATCTAGCGAATTTTATTTTGTTTATTTTACACAGATAAAATATATTTAGATCTTTTAATGTTATCATGATCTATAGAGGTTAGTTTTACTAATAGTTTAAAAGGAATAAATATTTATCAACGGTATCAGCAATGAAAAATTATAAAGTATCGGTTTTGGAATCGGAACAAACAGGCACAAATTTTTCCGATTCCGATACCGATACCCCGAAAACTACCGATTTTTCCGATCCCCAATTCCGATTAATCGGTACAACACTAATATATATATATATATATATATATATATATATATATATATATATATATATATATATGATTAGTTTTTTTTTGAAAAAGAATTCCAGCAGAGTGCTCAATTAAAAGGAAAATCCAAAATGTAAGAGCGTATTTATATTTTGTGTACAGAAAGTTGTTAGTTGAAACAGATCATTGGTACCGTCGGTTTCAAGCCCGATAATAAGGCCCGTTTAAGGTATCCTTATCAAGCTCTCTTCATTTGGATGAAATATTAAGATATTGACTTTTTTACTGTTTGTAACACACAAAAATAATAAAGCAGTTAACAATTTCAAAGAATTTCTACAACAAAATAAATTAAAAAAAAAATCAATGACACAAAATCAAATAAAATTAAACTAAAGTTTTATTTTATTTAAACTCATTTATTCACGGAACCATCTTGTTTAAAATTAAAATTCCATCAAGCTTTGCATTTGTTGAAAACCGACTCCACTGGTTTTCCTTCCTTGCTTACAGTACGCGTGTGGATTGGCATTTTGAACGCCCTGCAACAAAGGGAAAATATCTACAATTATAAATCTGAAACAATGTTTTCATTACAAACGTGTAACTATACGAGATGTTTTCAATAAGTTTCTAGACTTTTTTCGTATGTGAACTTTTATTGATAGTGCATGCATTAAACTCTAGTCCCCTTCGAAGTAATCTCCCCCGGTTGCAACGAAGTTATTGTACCGTTCTAATAACGTCTGCACGGCTCAATGGAAGTCCTCTTGGGTGAGTATGTCAATCACCCTCCTCACAGCCACTTTCATCTCCTCAATTGTCTCATAATGACAGCCTTTAAAGTTTCCTTGAGCTTAGGGAATAACCAAAAGCCACACGGTTCAAGGTCTGGACTATAGGGAGGGTGAGAATCTGAATTGATCAACTCGGCCATCTTCCTGCTGTCATGGCAACGTCTTTCTTTCTTTCTGAACATCCTTCTGAGAAATTTCGCGCAAATCTTCCGCATCTTGAGTTTCCCGCAAATAATTGTGTGTACAGTTCCCACACTGATATCAAACTGTGCACTTATTGTCTCTACACGACGATCCTTATCCATGAAATTCTTTATTTGGTCAATCAACTCTAATCTTCTTTACTCTTCCATCTCCTCTCATCATCCATCGCAGACTCCCTGTCCTCTTTGACTCTCTTATGCCACTCAAAAACTGATGCTCGATTCATAAAAGATGGTCCAAAAGCAGTCTGAAGCATTCTGTACGTTTCTGTGGCATTTTTTTTTTACCAAGTTTAAATAAGAAATTTATTACATAACGTTCTTCGAAAGTGTCTTCATTTCCCACCTATCCTCACCTGAGCTGCCTTCTGTTGTATTGATCCATCCCGCTACTACCGTTTTTTTTTACACCTATCTCCACCCGGGCTTCCTATATAGATAAATAAACGACAAAAGTCTATATTCCAAAGTTCATGAGGGTGACCATCTTATAATTTATTTCTTTTTATTCAGAAGCTGTAACTACCGTATAAATCGAAATTCAAAATGGCGTAATGGAAACATAATATAAGGTATTGGTAGCTTCTCTTACAATTTTCGGATTTTAATCATGTAAAAACTTTATTTCCTTTTGATAGGTTGATTGTTGCTATTTTTCTGATGAGTTAAGGGCAAAATAGATTCATTGATTAATATAATAAGCTGATTGATTTTGCGCTATGAAACATACTTTCAAGTATTGTAAATGTCAACTGAATTAAAGGAATACATTATAAGATTCTCAACATCATGAACTTTGGAATATAGACTTTGGTTATTCATTCAATATATATATATATATATATATATATATATATATATATATATATATGAATATATAAATATAAATATAAATAAATAAAACTGTACCCTGCCACGCGTTGCTCTGGCTAAATTTGGTGTAATGGAAAATTCTAATAAAAAGAGAAAATGCATGTTTCTTATATTCTTAGTACAGCAATCCACTCTAAAAAAAAAGAAAAATATGAAAAAAATGGTACTCTTGCAGAATTGGATCCTGATCCTCAGGATTGCCGTCAATCATGGCTTGGGCTCGACCAACAATCAGTGGATAAAGCTAACGTTGAAACGCTAATTTTTTTTTTCTGTATACAAAAATGTGAGTTAGTAATTAATATTTGAGTGATGGGGGGGGGGTTACTATACACAGATTCGAAAAAGTTGTCCAAAAACAAATGAAAGCAAAGGTAAGGTAAGTTACATTTCTACCTAACTGGATAGTTGTTTAGTGTTTTTATGTAAGGTAAAATGTTTAATCGGCTGGAAAAACAGAAATGGTTGCAAACTGTTGAATACGTTAAGTTTGGGAAATGAAGTTGAAAACTAAAAACTATACAATACAGTGTCAAAAACCCACCGAATACGTTACCATGACATAGGCTGACATAATCGGTGGGTTTGTGACAGTATTTTTTATAGTTTTTTAGTTTTAACTCACTTTCTCAAACTTACCATAATTAACAGTGTCCGCCACCATTTGTATCTTTCAAATACAACGATAAACAGTTTTTCGAGCTGACTAAACGTTACATTAAATGAAAAGGGTTTGTATTAACAGATACAAAGAAGTTGTCAAAAAATGAATATATAACAAATAAATGTTATCAAAGGCAAGAAAAGTAAATGTTCTACCTAACTGGATAAGATTGTAGTGTTTTTATGTAATGTATAATGTTTAATCAGTTCAAAAACATGCAGTGTTTATCGGTATATTTGAAAAATACAAATGGCGGCAGACTGTATCGAACATGTTAAGTTTGGGGAAATTTTGGGAAAATGAGTTTAAACTAAAAAACTATACAAAATACTGTTAGGAACTCACTCAGTATATGTTACTGTGATGTAGGCTGACATATAATCAGTGGTTTTAAATTTTGATCGATACAGGTAACAACTTTTAAGTCCCTTTTAGTGATTACCTGGTTTGAGGATATTATACAACTAAATTGCAAATCTGCCCCAAAAATCCGGTATTTACTTTAAGGCCCGTCTCATGTTCGATTGATTACATGCTCCTGGTTAGGACCCATAGCTGGAGGAAGCTTCACATGCCTCCGAACAGTATCTTAGTCCAAAATACACTGTAGCTTACATTGCTTTGTAGAGAACCTACACTTAATTTTATTTAAATAGGCTGTCATTATGAGAAAATTGAGATGAGAAAAGAGTCCGTGACGAGGGCCATTGACACGCTTTCACAAAAGGATTTCAATTGGGCATCCCAGGAGTTGTTTGAACGGCACAGCAAGTGCATTGCAGTCGTAGAAGTTTACTTCGAAGGAAACTCGGGATTCTTGTGTGTATTGTCGATCAACTACTTTATTTAATCACCTAAATTAATATACGAAAATATAATTTTATGCGTAAATGTTCAGTATTTACTTCAACGGTGCTCAATACATATGTAGAGCTAGGTAGTAAGTTATAAAAATTAAACTACACAGACTATTTCGCGTTTCATTCTCGTACGCCTGACGCAATCTCACGAGAATGAAATGCAGAATATTCTGTGTAGTTTAATTGCCATATATGTTTTTATAACTTACCATATGTATATATATGTATATATATATATATATATATATATACACACATATGTGTGTATATATATATATATATATATATATATATATATATATATAAACTATTAAATCAACTTGTACATGGGCAAAGATAGTATCCATAATTATACCACACGACTACTTACTGCTTGTCCACTATGAAGTTTATTTCATCATCGGATGAAATTGCGGCGTCTATTTTGCTGGGAATACCACGGAAGTATTGATTTACTGGGTATTTATCCCTCTGATCGACGTCCTCATCTTTCGGATAGAATATGTAAAAATGGCCCTCCTGCAAAAATGCAAACAACAATATTTGTAAAATTATTAAACCGCCTACATCTCTACATTTCAATCTTGTTTAGCATTGTCGAGTATATATTGCTTACGTGTCGATATATTTCATCGTCTATAACAATTATAACAAACAGGGACAAATAACAGTCTCTTAGGGTTCACATCGGTCAATAAAGAAACATACCAGGACTGGTCCTGCCTTGATAGAGTTCACAGTAGACTTCGTAACCTCGTAGGAGATGTCCTTTTCTCTTCCTTGCAACCTCTATCTCACAGAAGAGATGTTGCGAGTTTGTCTCTGTTGTATCGTTATTGTCATGGAAAGTGTTCCACTGAGCTTCAATCTATGGTCCCCCCTCGCCAAACTTTCACAAGAAACACTCGTCTAGCTGTAAACACTATCAATAATTCCCCCCACTCTTTATCTGTGCCTAAACCTAAACGTAGATTCCATGAACAAAGCTTCTTTCTTAGAACTGCACGCCTGTGGAATTGTCTTCCGTTTTCCTGCTTTCCGGCTGACTACAATATGGTTGTCTTCAAGTCTAACGTAAATAAGTTCTTGATGAGCCGTTCCATATAAGTTATCAAATTTACCAAATTGTCATTACTAATGATTAGTATATTGTCCAATTTCTACTGTACACTCTTTAACCCTTATCCTTGAGTGGCCTCTTGGCCTTGATAATGTGGTGATGCCTGTGTAAAAAATACCTTATCCATCTGGGTTCATGTTCATTTGACGGATCCTCGGAAAATAAAGTTTTGTTGCTATTTTCAGCAGCTTTATTTTTGATGTTTCCCTCATTGGAAAGCTGTAACACTGCTCATTAGATTTTTACTATCGATGTTTTCCTCTACTCGGAGCCATTATGGTCTGAGGACCGTAATGGCTCCTTCTGCCTACCAACTAGGTCTGCTCTCTCTGACTCCCAATTCTTGACAAACTCATACGTGTATTTTTAAGTAATCTGATGACATCATTTTGTTTATGTTCGAACAAGTTAACATTTTTCTTTGTGCTAGTTATGAAACAGACAATTTTTGTGCAAGGGCTGGTTTTTAATAAAGACGCTGAAACCAGGCGTCGTGTTTTAAATAAACTTGAAAACGAGCCGAATGAAAAACTACAAAGCTTAGCCGAAGACTGTGAACGGCTTATTGAGTTGAAGCAGGACAGTCGTGACATAGAGGAAAACGGAGTATCGCACATTAAAATGATCCATCAGACGAAAAAATTAACTTAAAAAAATAACCAGAGGAAAAAAACAGGGAAAAGATCCACCTGGACAGTGTTGGAGGTTTGAAGATAAACATTGGTAAAATGAGTGTCCCTACAAATTTAAACAGTGTGACATATGCTACCAGAAATGACATGAGGCATCACATTGTAGGAAAAAATCTCTTAGAAAAAAGACATCCATTAAACTCACAAAATTGAATCTGAAGAACGAAATATCCAGAAATATGTTAAAATGTTTAAAAAGAAAGTAAGACTACAGCTTGATGGTAGGTCTGACATTTCCATTATTAATGTACGTACATGGAAGAAGCTTGGGAGACCTGATATGATTAGATCACATAAAACGGCGAGAAGCGTCAGTGGTGAAATATCATTTTCAAAGGAGAATTATTGACGAATATTTCTTTTCAGAATAAGATTAATGTACATACATGAAAGAAGTTTTTAACATAATAATTTTCCCTTTTAGCAATGGTTTCAACCATTTGTTTGATTAAAAATTCGATAATATGCGTAAACGCTTACTTTCTTAAGTGGTTTTGATCAGGACTGTATATATATATATATATATATATATATATATATATATATATATATATATGTATGTATATATATATGTATATATATATATATATATACTTTCTTAATCGATGTTTTCTCTTGACAATATATCGGTTGAAAGACGTCTCGAGGTTTATTTTAGTTTTTTTTATAATCACTATTTATAAATATATAAATTTACTCTTAAATCGTTTTTATTAACGCTTTCCCCTTTATTAATTATTTATTTCCCAGCTCGGTATGTCTCCGGATATCTTGTTCAAAGCTATTATTAATATATATATCTGTGTGTGTGTGTGTGTGTGTGTGTGTGTGTGCGTGCGTGCTTTTGTGTGTAACATTGTACAAACCTTGTAAAGAAAAATGCGTTCACCGCCATCATAATACTGAATTGCACATTCGGGGCTGTGGCTCTTTTCGTTCGAGGTAGCTTTTGGAGAAGTTTCAGACAAAGTGAATTGCCCTGCGGAATTTACCGTATACGCCCATACTTTTTCATCTGAATAATAATTATAAGAAGAATAATAATAAGAAGAACAAAAACAAGAAGAAGAAGAAGAAGAAAAGCAAATAAGTAAAACAACTGAAATATTAAGCAAAACCCTTTGAATGCGCAGACTATTACACATGGACAACATATGAACGTATGATCAATAAAACTTTTCTCTCATGCATGGAGAATTGTTATCATATTTGGGCTTGTGCATCTACTACTAGTCTCTCGCTCATGGACAGAATTCAAAAGAGAGTCGCCAACCTTATAGGTCCCGAACTGTTAGCTGGCTTCAGCTTTTGTCCCATCGACGAAATCTTGCATCCCTCTGCCTGTTTCACAAGTATTTTAATGGTGGATGCTCCGACGAATTACAAATTCTTGTAGCACCTCGTCGTAAATATCACCTAACAGACCCGGCAACAGCAAAATCCCACCCCTACACAGTAGAGATCCCCAGATGCCAGAAAATATTCTACTCTAATAGTTTCTTCTCCAAAAATGCAAGACTTTGGAATTTCCGTCCGGGTCCCTGTTTCCCTGACTGTACTATGCTGAAGTTCAATTGTAATGTAAACAGAGATCTTGCTGCTCAACTCCCTACATAGCATCCTTGCAATTTACGCCCCAGATAGTAGACCCCTACATCAAAGTGGCATTTGTTTTGTGTGAAAATGAAAAAAAAAGTATCAATAAATGTTTAGCTATATTTTCGTACCTCCATTTATAATTCAAACTCATTTCAATACGTACAAGCAATAAATATCAGACCACATTTTGATATACTATGTACTTTTTGATTTTAATTATAAACGTTACAAAACTTTCAGTGCGAACCGTATTTCGTATTTTATAAGATTCACACCTGGAAGATGTGATACTAATTAGAAATACATTTACCTTTAAATAAATAAGCTTTGCTGGTTTTCTTTGAATATACAGCGGCTTGTACCAAATCCGGACCACCGGGGAAAAGAGTTTGGACAGGCGTCTTTTTTCCATTTTGTCCGTCAATAACTTCTCCTTGGTCAACAAACACAAAATCTACTTCTTTTACTGAAAACAGAAAAATAATTAAAATCTTTTAAAATTAAGTACTTATGCAGAATAGATACCGTGCTGAAATAATAACGTTATTATTTAGAACCTCAATCTTAACATGGAGAGAGAAGGGTGTTTTGTAAGTATTCTGTACTTTAACCTTACAATTTCATAAAAAAAGATACAGTAAAACGTGGATTTTACTTGAAAATACTATTTTAAAAAATAGAACGATACTTTCTCTGCACTAACTCATAGGGGATTCTATTTGGGATCAGATTTGCAGGAATACTTTATAGGGAGTTGGGCACATTACACTTGAACTTTTGCATGTCAGTACAGTCACGGAAGTATGGGCCCGGGAGGTAATTCTAAAGTCTAGGAGTTTGAGGAAAGAAGCTGTTTGAGTAGAAAGCTTTGAAGCATCTCGAATTATTTACGTCATCAACAGTGAAAAGATGGTATTTTACTACTTCTCGGGCCATTAATGTCGTGGGAGCTCTACTATGTTGAGTTCGTCCGAGCCTTTTTTATTTTTTATTGAAGCACTTGTAAAACAGGCACGGGAATGCCACATTTCGGCGATGGGACAGTGATTGGAGTTAGGCCGACAGTGTGGAACCTATTAGATTGACGACTCTTTTCTGAACTTTATCTAAGAGCGACAGGCTACTGGTAGATGCACCAGCACAGATGTGACAACAATACTCCATGCATATGCGAATAGTTGCTTTGTAAAGATACAGGGTACTTTCAGGTGTGAGTAATCTCTTAGCACGGTAGAGAGAGTCCATGTGTAAATTCATATTGTTTGTGAATGTTAAGCCTAACAGCTTGAAGGAAGCACTTTAATTCTTTTGACGAGTGTAACTTTTCAGTAAACATATATATACTTAGTGCGAACTCAATTAACCCAAATTACCATGCGGGAGCGCAGGAATACTTGGTTTAGAACCTATCCTATTGGAGCGGCTGTTTTATTATATTAGTATAGTCGTAGTGGGCAATGAAAGGGGCCCTGCACATATCTCCGATGAGCATTCCCAAGGCCACAATCATGTGGATGAAGAGTTGGCAGATGGTCTACATTTTGCCTGTTTGGTACTTATGTACATCCAATTTATCCAGCACTACTCGCCCTCAAACTGAAACCATTAACTAAAATGACAGCTTAAACAAAAACTACAATCAAACGAGGCACAAATCCAAATAAAACTAAATCGCCTTTTTCCTTGATGTTCGCAGTCAGAAATATCCGTGGATTTATAACTAATTTAGATAATGTAGAAAATTATTTCTTAGCAAAGTCCCCGGATATCTTAGTTCTAAAAAAAATTAACTTACACTCGCCCGTCTAACCACTCTAAGATGCTTGATTATCTCCCACTCTGCCGTAAGGAATCAGGCAGAATTGCACGGACTTGGAGTCTATATTCGAAACACACTCTCCTTGATGAGAGAATCCAAACTAAAATCAAACAACCTGGCCTCAATGTGCCTTAGACTAAACTTGTAACAATAGCTACTTATATTTTCTTTACCCTTTATCTCGACCCAGGACTGTACCCTAAACAATTAAGTCTCCGACAGCATAGATGCAACACTTTTTTTTAGACATTGGTGCCCAAGTACCTGCATTTGGTGAGTTTAATATCATAGTAATTGGATTAGTTTCTCACACATAGCTTTTCCATATCCCATTCTAAGACAGTCACGTTCCCGACTCGTCTCCCAGATCGACAGGATCAGTAAGTCTCACTTATAGATTTATTTCTGACGACAGTTGCCGGGAATTATGTAACAAATGCTCATAGTCCACTCGAGAATTCCGTTCACATTGTGAGAATCACGCTAAACTTTCGAATCGGAGCTTAAGAGTTATACAAAAAATATGTAACACTTACTTCTCATGGCCGCATCGATGGTTTTGTATGACTGCTGGCAAAAACCAACTTCATCCCCACCTTTAGCATCATCGTCCGGAAGTACCTTATCATCTGTAACTCCACCATTATCTGGTAATGCATCATCTTTACCCCCATCAGCATCGGGGTTTACTGCATCATCATCATCTGTAACCCCACCATTATCTGGTAATGCATCATCTTTACCCCCATCATCATCAGGGTTAACTGCATCATCATCATCTGTAACTCCACCATTATCTGGTAATGCATCATCTTTACCCCCATCATCATCAGGGTTAACTGCATCATCATCATCTGTAACTCCACCATTATCTGGTAATGCATCATCTTTACCCCCATCATCATCAGGTTTAACTGCATCATCATCATATGTAACTCCACCATTATCTGGTAATGCATCATCATAATGTGTAACGGCATCATCATCTTTAGTTTCATCATCATTTTGAAATGCCCAATCCTCTGTAACTCCATAATCACCATCATCATATTCATATCCATAATCATCTGCAAGAAAATAAAACCCTTTAAAATAAAAATCACGATCGACAAAACAAAACATATAAAAACAAGGAAATCAAGCCACACTACAAAACCCCATTCTCATGAGTGAATTTCAAAATATTATATGGAAATAAACGCGGTCTATTCTTCAATATGTTATAGATAGATATATTATCAGTAAAATCGATATTCGCTTCTAACTAGCATATGATTTTTCACTAGTGGGATCTGTGGAAGTTCCACAGAGGACACTTTCATATGTAATATATTGATGTTAGCATTCTGTAGATGTTCAGTGTTAATGGAGACTCTCTGATATTATTTTAGCTTTTTTGTTAAAACTGTAATCTGAGCTAGCACGAAGGTCCGGCAAGTACGCTTAAATATGATATTTTAAATATTGCAGTTTTTCTATCTATTATTATAGAGTTAATGTTCTATCGATTTTCATATTTTATAAAATTTCGATTTCAAAAATAAAAAATACATATATTCATAGCATTTGGGTGCATTAGCTTGAATCGAAACCGAAATAAAAACTTATGATATATATATATATATATATATATATATATATATATATATATATATATATATATATATATGTAACTTAAGCTCCTTCAGCCATAATCGAAACCGAAACTAAAGCTTATGAAGAATTCTTGATAAAATTATTAATAAAAAAATTACTGGAGTGCTATCAGTCATAATCGAAACTGAAACCAAAACTTATGAAGAATTCTTGGTAAAATTATTCATGACAAGAAATGGAAGTATATAACAATTAAACGACCCGGATGTAAGCGTGACACAGAAAGTAGCACAAACGCTGTCGTATTAATGTATATATATTATGTCTTCTTCAACTATATTTTTACAAAGCAAAATATAGTTCTATTTTGTTCTTTTTTAATAAAAAAATTGTACTATAGAATTAATCAATGGAAACGAATAAGGATCCCAGGGTACTTTTACACAGGTATACATTAGTCAATGTAATTAGAAGTACAAGCCATGTTTAGTTTCAGAACAGTTTCCGATGGTTCGTTGTCCTGAGATGTGACTGGTTTGCAGTAGACAGAACAGTTCCGATGGTTCGTTGTTCCACACTAATCCTTAGAGGTAACTGGTTTGCAGTAGACAGAACAGTTCCGATGGTTCGTTGTTCCACACTAATCCTTAGAGGTAACTGGTTTGCAGTAGACAGAACAGTTTCCGATGGTTCGTTCTTCCACACTAATCCTGAGAGGTGACTGGTTTTAACTAGACAGTTCCACAGAGAAAAAGATTCTTACCGTGTCGAGACGAAAAAAAAATATGCGAAATTGCTACAGAAAAGGTTTAATATTTATGGAGCAATTCTGATTTCTATTTGGTTGGTAGCAGAACGTGAATTAATTCGATTCGTCAGTTCCTAGCAGCATCGTCTATAAATAGAATCGCCCGACTGTGTAGGATCATACCCCATTATGCATCAAAAATATTGTAACATCCCCCCTATTCTTATAATGGGGAGGTCCCTTGTGTTCGTTCTGCTCAAAAATCAATATATATTTTTATATTCAATTATACATAACAAAAATTAGAAATCATTTGGATCTTAAAATTTTAGCATGTAAAAAGACGCCGTTCAGATGTCAAAACAGATATATCTGTGTACAAAAAAGAGAAATAAAATATATGGAAGGTATTTTTACCTTAAAAAGGGGTGGGTATGTAAAAAAGAAGCCATTTCTTAAATTTAATTATGCAGTTTTGTAAAAAAGAGAAAGAAAAAACGCATACATGTATACATATAAACAAGTATGCATGAAAATAAACATACGTTTAAAGAAAGTTTTTTTGTTTTGTTTTTTTTTTGTTTTGTTTTTTTGTTGATTAAAACAATGCACAAAATAAGACATTTTTGAAAAATAAGAAAGAAAACTGATGTGCACCAAAAAAATAAAAGTCAATTTTAATTTATGTCTGCCTTAAAATAAGCATGCAAAAAGTATTTGTCGAAAAGGAAAATTACAAAGAAGAGGTTTTTAACAAGTTACTTTTTTCTTTTTTTTTAAATTTATTTTAGTAAAAGTATTAGTTACGCATTAGTAGATTAAAGTGTTAATACAAACAAAATGGATGCAGCTTAACGTCTTTACCCAGGACTACTTTTTTTTAATATATAGAAATTTATATACATACAGGCCCGTGGAAAAAATTATTCAATCGAATCTCCCAACGAGTTTCGAAGAAAAACGCTTTAACTTTATTCTAATTGCGGGTTTCGTGAATACATCAGCGATATTTTTTATGATATGTAATTCAAAATAATGGATTCCTTTTTCACCTCGGTTTTTACGAAATGGCATTGTATATCTATATGCTTAAATCTTTGGTTGATTATCGAGTTCTGTGCTAAGACTATACTGTCTTGATTATCACAATTAATTACTACGAGGCTTTTAGTTAATTCTAGCTCTAAAATAGTATTTAGGATATTTTTAGGGTAAAGTGCTTCCTGGGTCGTGTGTGTGATCGCGATAAATTCTGCTTCATACGTAGAGAGAGATCCAATCTGTTGCTTTTTAGATTTCCATGAAATAATAGGCCCATTTTCTGAGAGTCTGAAACAATATCCAGATATACTTTTTCGATATTAGTCGTTTCCCCAATCTGAATCCGAAAATCCTTCTAATATTGGGGGATTTTTTTTTTATTTTCTAAATACTAACTTCTGTTCTTTAGTTCCTTTTAAATAACGAAGGACTGGTTTAGCTCTGTTTAAATCCTTCATTGTCGGTTGTGATAATTTTTGTGATAGTTTTGTTACTGTATAGCATATATCGGGTCTGGTCACAGTCATTAAATATATAAGACTACCTATAATTTCCCGGTATAATTTATCATTTATTATTTCAGATTCTGTATGTATATTTTATTAATATCATTTTCGACCGGTGTAGAGCGTTTCTTGTAATCTCCCATTCCAAATTTTAATAGTATTTTGTCGATGTATCTCGGTTGATTCATCGTGACAAGTCCTGTGCTTTGAGTAAATTCTATCCCCCAAAACCAGGATATTTTGCCGAGATCGGTCATTTTGAATCTTTTACTTAATTTGTTCTTAACATCGGTTAACATTATGTCACAATTTGATGCGATTAAAATATCATCGACCCACAAAACCAAAATCAGTAGTTTATCGTCTTTGTGTTGGGTATATAAACAGGGGTCTGCAGCGCATTGTCTAAATTGTTGTTTAATAATATAATCATGAAATACTGTGTTCCAACACCGAGAACTCTGCTTTAGACCATATAATGACTTGTTAAGTTGCCACACGCTATTTTTATTTTTCATTATAAATCCCTCTGGAGGGGTAAT
This sequence comes from Euprymna scolopes, assembly GCF_053919585.1. Lineage (NCBI taxonomy): Eukaryota > Metazoa > Mollusca > Cephalopoda > Sepiida > Sepiolidae > Euprymna > Euprymna scolopes. The sequence continues at coordinate 185,994 of NW_027633546.1, forward strand.
ATAAATTTCACAGTCTATTGGCTCATTCAAATAAACATTTTTTTACGTCCATTTGATGGATGTTTAGGTCATATTGTGATGCGACCTGCAGTAAAACTCTGATTGTCGTTAGGTTTGTGGTCGGTGAAAACGTAGAAAAATATTCTATACCGTAAATCTGAGAGTACCCTTTAGCAACAAATCTAGCTTTGTACTGTTCTACGCCTGATGCTGTAGTCTTTTTTGTAAAGACCCATCTTGTAGAAATAACATGTTTATCTTTTGGGAGAGGCACTACCGTATAGGTATCATTTTCGGTTAAAGCATCTATTTCTTTTTTCATGGAAATTTTCCATTCATCACAATGTTCTGAATTAATTGCTTCGTTAAAGCTTTTTGGCGCATTTTACATAGAATAGCAATAGTCGTTTTGATAATCTTTTATATTGTCGACCACAAAAAAATCGGGTCGCCTTCTATTTCTTTTGGGATATCTTTCGACTTTATCATCACCATCATCACATCATCATCATCATTATGGATACTCTTGTATCCGTGAATTATTTTGCTTTCATTTGTTTTAATAATTTGAGGAAATATAATTTCATCTTCTTCATATGACGGGGTATTGTCTTTAAAATTAAACGTGTCTGTGAATTTTACACATCGGGTTCTTTTTATTTTATTTTTCTCTGGAAAAAAATATTAAATTGGCTGGACTGTTTTTATCGTATTCAAGAAATATACCTCTGTCGGCTTTCATATTCAATTTACTCTTTTGATCTATATATGCGAAGCAAGCTGAACCAAATATATGCATTCTGCTTAAATTTTTTTTTACCACAGACAGATTCATATGGATTTTTAGATAGTGTTTTGTTAAAGCACTTGTTGCGTATATAGGCTGCCGCCATAAGTGCATTTGAATCAAAACTCCTCAAAACCTCTGGATATAGTTCTATTTGTGCCACATTTTGCTGAGGCGGGCAGCAATTTAAATAACCACCCACTTATGCATAAAAAATATTGTAACAATAGTGTAGCGGGAATTTTGTAACTTGGATTACTTGGGGGGATGGTTCATCAAGAACTTGAAGACAATCAGGTTGTAGTCAGCTGGAAAGCAGGCAATCGGAAGAGCGTTCCACATGCGTGCAGTTCTAAGAGAGAAGCTTTGTTCATGGAATCTCCATTTAGGTTCAAACACACAGATAAAGAGTGTGGGAAATTATTGATAGTGGTTTTGGTAAGACGAGTGTTTTTCGTGAAAGTTTGGCAAGGGGAGACCATAGATTGACGCTCTGGTGAGCATTTGCCATGAAAATAACGATAAAGCAGAGACAGGATCGGAACGTCTTATTACAAGAAATGGATGTAAGAGTGACATAGAAAATAACAAACACACTGTCCTATTAATATATATATATATATATATTATGTCTCCTTCCACACTATTTTTACAAATATAGTTCTATTTTGTTTTTTTTAATAAAAAACATCGTACTATAGAATTAATCATTGGAAACGAATATGGACCCCGGTGTATTTTGCGTCGTACCTGAACTCTAATTCCTATTAATATTTTTAACATCTATAATTTTCAAGTCAGAAATAAAGATCAAATCGCTAAAGAACATCTAAGAGTGTTATGAGAAAATAATTTATATATTTATACTGCGATATTTGATTCTAACTAGCATACTTTTTGTATTCCTCCATTATATTTTTAACTGTCATCAGATAAATCGATATTTCATTCGTAATAGCCTTATTTGTATAATTTCATTACACTTTAAACAAGCGAAAATTTTGTTCTATTCTGTTCTTTTTATATTAAGAATTTTAGGCTATGAAACCTTTTAAATAGATACATAATATTATCTGAAAGTACATTGTCAGTTAAAGCCATTGTAACAGATAAACTATCCTATGAATTTAAGAGAGAATACAATAGAAATTATAACATGTAAATTATACTATAAATATAAGAAAGAATAGAATTGCAATTATAACATATAAACTATCTTATACATTTAAGAAATCATACAACAGAAATTATAACATAAACTATCCTATGAATTAAAGGGAGAATAAAGTAGCAATTATAACATATAAACTATTCTATGAATTTAAGAGAGAATACAATAGCAATTATAACATAAAATATCCTATGAATTAAAGGGAGAATGCAATAGCAATTATAACATATGTACTATCCTATGAATTTAAGAGATAATACAATAGCAATTATAACAAACTATTCTATGAATTTAAAAAAGAATACAATAGCACTTATGACATAAACTATCCTATAAATTTAAGAGATTATACAATAGCAATTATAACATAAAATATCCTATCACTTAAGACAGAATACAATAGAAATTATAACATAAACTATGAATTAAAGAAAGTATATAATAAGTATCTATTAAAAAGCTTGCCCTATGTCTGAATACTCTATGTAAAATTTAAAATGTTTAGACCAAGAATTGGCTGAGTAATTTGGTAGAGACTGCAGAGGTCAATTTTTTAAAACTTTGACTCGAATTAAAAATATTGATTTATGTTTAAGTAACCTACATCTAAAATTCAAAATGTTTAGACAAGTCAGCTTGTATTGAAATGAAAATTTCCAATCCAAACAAAAGGGGATGTAGGTATAGGTAGATGAGAATCCTACAGACAAAGACATGTCAGCGTGTATTCTAATGAAAATTTCTAAGTCCATACAATAGAGCACGTAGGTATAGGTAGATGAGAATCCTATAGACCAAGACAAGTCAACGTGTATTCATTTGAAAATTTCTAAGTCCGAACAAGAGGGGATGTAGGTATAGGTAGATAAAAACCTTATAGGCTCAGACATGTTAGCATGCATTCAAGTGAAAATTTCTCTCTAATAAAGAGGGGGTGTAGGTATCAGTAGATGAGAAGCTACTTCACCAAGACATGTCAGCGTGTATTCAATTGAAAATTTCTAACTCCAAACCATAGAGAACGTAGGTATAGGTAGATGAGAATCCAACAGACCAACACAAGTCAACGTGTATTCAAACACAAATTTCTAAGTCCAAACAAGAGGGGATGTAGGTATCGTGAGATGAGAAGCTACTAGACAAAGACGAGTCAGCTTGTATTCAAATGAAAATTTCTAATCCAAACAAAAGGGTATGTAAATATAGGTAGATGAGAAGCTACTAGACCAAAACATGTCAGCGTGTATTCAAATGAAAATTTCTAACTCCAAAAGAGGGGATGTTGGTACCGGTAGAAAAGAAGCTAATAGGCCATGACGTGTCAGCATGTATCCAACTGAAAATTTCTAAATCTAAACAAGAGGGGATGTAGGTACCGGTAGATAAGAAGCTTATTGGCCAAGACACGTCAACGTGTATTCGATTGACAATTTCTTAGTCCAAACAAGAGAGGATGAAGGTCCCGGTAGATGGGAAGCTTATAGACCAAGACATGTCAACGTGTATTAAAATTTCTATGCTCAAACAAGAGAGTATATAGGTAGCGGTAAATAAGAAGCTAGTAGACCGAGACATGTCAACATGTATTCAATTGACAATTTCTAAGTCCAAACAAGAGAGGGTGTAGGTATAGGTAGATGAGAAGCTAATAGACCAACAGTCAACACATGTCAGCGTGTATTCAAATGAAAATTTCTAACTCCAAACAAGACGGGACGTAAGTATAGGTAGATGAGAATCCCATAGACCAAGATAAGTCAACGTGTATTCAAATGAACATTTCTAAGTCCAAACAATATAGGACGGAGGTATAGGTAGGTGAGACTCCTATAGACCTAAACAAGTCAACGTGTATTTAAATGCAAATTTCTAAGTCCAAACAATAGAGGATGTAGGTACCGGTAGATAAGAAGCTAATAGGCCAAGACATGTCAACGTGTATTCAAGTGAAAATTTCTAAGCCCACACAAGAAGGGATGATGGTATAAGTAGATTAGAAGCTACTTCACCAAGACCTGTCAGCGTGTATTCAAGTGAAAATTTCTAACTCCAAACTATAGAGAACGTAGGTATATGTAGATGAGAATCCAATAGACCAGGACGAGTCAACGTGTATTCAAACACAAATTTCTAAGTCCAAACAAGAGGGGATGTAGGTATCGGGAGATGAGAAGCTACTAGACCAAGACAAGTCGGCTTGTATTCAAATGAAACTTTCTAATCCAAACAAAAGGGGATGTATGTATTGATAGATGAGAATCCTATAGACAAAGACATGTCAGAAATTTCCATTGGAATACACGCTAAGTCCAAACAATAGAGTACGTAGGGATAGGAAGATCAAAATCCTATAGACCAAGACAAGTAAACGTGTATTTAAAGGAAAATTTCTAAATCAAAACAAGAGGGGATGTAGGTATACGTAGATGAGAAGCTAATAGACAAACACAGGTCAGCGTGTATTGAAATACAACTTTCTAAGTCCAAACAACAGGGAATGTAGGTATCGGGAGATGTGAAGCTCCTAGACCAAGACAAGTCAGCTTGTATTGAAATGAAAATTTCCAATCCAAACAAAAGGGGATGTAGGTATAGGTAGATGAGAATCCTACGGACAAAGACATGTAAGCGTGTATTCAAATAAAAATTTCTAAGTCGATACAATAGAGGACGTAGATATAGGAAGATAAGAAACTAATAGGCCAAGACAAGTCAAAGTGTATTCAATTGAAAATTTCTAAGTCCAAATAATAGGGGATGTAGGTAGCGGTAGATAAGAGGCTGATAGACCAAGACATATCAGCGTGTATTCAATTGAATATTTCTAAGTCCTAACAAGAGGGGATGTAGTTATAGGTAGATAACAAGCTTATAGGTCAAGACAAGTAAACGTGTATTTAAATGAAACTTTCTAAATCAAAACAAGAAGGGATGTAGATATAGGTAGATGAGAAGCCAATAGATCAAGATAAGTCAACGTGTATTCAATTGAATATTTCTAACTCCAAATAAGAGCAGATGTAGCTACCGGTAGATAAGAAGCTGATAGGCCAAGACAAGTCAAAGTGTATTCAATTGAATATTTCTAAGTCCAAACATAGAGGATGTACGTATAGGCTGATGAAAACCTATAGACCAAGACAAGTCAACGTGTGTTCAATTGAAAATTTCTAAGTCAAAACAAGACGGGATGTAGGTATTGGTAGATAAGAAGCTAATAGGCCAAGATATATCAGCGTGTATTCAATTGAATATTTCTAAGTCCTAACAAGAGGGGATGTAGTTATAGGTAGATAACAAGCTTATAGGCCAAGGCAAGTCAACGTGTATTCAATTGAAAATTTCTAAGTCAAAACAAGACGGGATGTAGGTACCGGTAGATAAGAAGCTACTAGACTAAGACATGTCAGCGTGTATTCAAATGAAAATTTCTTAGTCCAAACAAGAGGGGATGTAGGTATAGGAAGATGAGAATCCTATAGACCAAGACAAGTCAACGTGTATTCAAATGAAAATCTCTAAGGCCAAACAAAGGGGAATGTAGGTATAGGTAGATGAGAATCTAATAGGCCAAGACAAGTAAACGTGTATTCAATTGAATATTTCTATGTCCAAACAAGAGAGGATGTAGGTATAGGTAGATAAGAAGCTAATAGGCCAAGACAATTCAACGTGTATTCAAATGAAAATTTCTAAGTCAAAACAAGAGGGGATGTAGGTATTGGCAGATAAGAAGCTACTAGACAAAGACATGTCAGCGTGTATTAAAATGAAAATTTCCAAGTCTAAACAGTAGAGGGTGTAGGTATCGACAGATGAGCATCCTATAGACAAAGACAAGTGAACATGTATTCAATTGAAAATTTCCAAGTTCAAACAAGAGGGGATGTAGGTACCGGTAGATGAGAAGCTAATAGGCCATGACGTGTCAGTGTGTATTTAGGTGAAAATTTCTAAGTCCAAACAAGAGGAGACGTAGGTATGGGTAGATGAGAAGCTAATAGGCCAAGACATGTCAGCATGTATTCAATTGAAAATTTCTAAGTTCAAAACAGTGTAAGGAAGTATCTGGAATGCCCGATCGAGCCTGCTGCCACCTTGGGTACATGTAGACGTTGCAAAATGCTTTCTAATCTGCTAGGCCCATCGAGACTTAGTTTTTTTTCTTTCTCTGGACCGTGTAGGTTGGCGTCTGGAAGTGCCCGATCTGCGCCTACTCTTACCTTGACATATCAACGTGTATTCAAGTTGACACTACTAAGTTCAAAACGGGCGTTAGGTACCGGTAAATGTGAAGATTATCAATCTAGACATGTTGAAATTTATGTTCACACATAGGGGATGGCGAGAGGGGGAATAGGGATAAAGAATAAAAAGAGAGAGATAGACAGATCTAGATAAATACAGAGGTATAAACTGAGACAGGGAACACAAGCATTGTTTTTACTGGTTAATTTTACACCAGAATACACGTTTAGATTTTATGTAGATTTTTTTCTGTAGGGAACAAGCAAATAGCACACATAATATCTAGACATAAATATATACATAAAACAATTAGTTATGAGATATATCTGAACTACTCCAAAAAGACAATAATAATGAATATCATCACTCACCTTTGAAAATTATCCAGGCTGTATGCCTACTTACATTCCATCAAACACCAGAAAATCATGATCCATTGTTTGGTTGACTTTTTATTTTGTTTAATTTTTTTTTCTTTTCATACACATTTGTAATTGTGTCTTGCTTTAATCAAGTATTTTTTTTAGTTAACCTGTGGTGTTGGGAGAGGGGTTAACATGAATCAATCGGAGAGAGGTTAACATGAATCAATTTTGCTTAAACATTTTTTTTAATATATATGTATATATTAGTTTACGGAGTCATTGCAGTACCAAGTCTGACACTGTAATTGCTTGAAAAGTATTGCATTTGGAAGGGTTCTTTTATTTTATTTTTTTTTTCTTGAGGTGTGCGGGAATTTCAGTAGGGGAAGTTTCTGCTGATTTCAGGTTCCAAGACAGTAAAGTTGTATTTTATTGTTTGTGCATCAATTTCTTACATATTTTTTTGTGTTATGAAGTGAAAATGAATGACTTGCAAAGACATTTACATGTTTGCATTCTTTTTTATTTTTTAATTCTTCACTTTTTTTTTGTTTTAATGTCCCAAGAGTGAACGAAGACGGATAAGTCTTATTCAGCAGAGTGGAAAAAAAACAGGGTACTTTTGGCTGTCCTCAATAGATCTGTCCAGAGTAAAATGTGTCCAAGTTATTGCCCTAATAAAGTGAGAACCATACCCCAAAACTAATGCAGAACTCTACTTATGTATTGCACAGCTACAAGAGCTAACTTGTCTAGGATAAGTGCCATATAAATTTGCAAAACTCACTATATAGCTCTACTTATTAACCGATATGAACTTAAATTGCCGAACATGTCTCAAAAATTTTCTACAGAGCTCTACTTAGAAATGAGCACTCTCAAAGAATTTGTCCAACATAATTTTGAAATATGTTTTTTTAAGTTACCATAGAGCTCCCAAATAGGAAACTTGTTTCAAATTCTTGTCATATGTATATGTATATATTTTTAAAAAACTACAGTATATCTATCCTTATGTATTGACATTTATGTTTTCAAAACATACTGCAGAGCTCTTCATGTTTTCTGAATTTTATGCCTTCATCTATTAATGTATTGAGCACTCTCAAAGTATATTCGTGTAGCTGAATTGCCATACATGTTTTCTGAAAGTCTATATTTAGCTCGACTAATATATTGAACACTGTCAAAATAAATTTATGCAGTTGAAATGCCATGTCTGTTTCTCAAATGTTTTATTTAGCTCTACTAATATATTGAGCACCCTGGAAGTAGATTTGTCTAAAATAATTGCCAAAATGTTTCCAAATCTTACTACAAAGCTCTATAAATTCATTGAGCACTCTCAAAGTAAATTCGTCTTGCATAATTAAACAATGCAATTTTAAAATTTACTACACAGCTATACTAAACTATGGAGCACATGCAAGCATCATTGGCATATATGTTTTAAACTTACAAAAGAGCTTTACTCGAAGTAAATTTGTCTAGAATAAATGAGAAAAATTCTTTCAAATCTTTCCACAGGAGTCTACCACAGTATTAAGCACTCTGGTAATTACTTTTCTAGCATACTCGCAATACACAATTTTAAAACTCACTACAGAGCTGTACTTATCTATTTTGCAGTCTCAAAGAATTTTGGATCGCATAACAGAAATTTATATTTTTCAAATAACTTCAAAGCTTAACTCATACATTGAGCACTCTTAAAGGAAATTTCTCTGCTATAAATGACAAATGTTTTCAAAACTAAATACAGAGTTTGGAAAAAATAGCTGATATTATTACAGGTTACTTTTCTTCAAATAGATATAAACGAGCGTTATACAAGAGTGCTCAATAAGACAGAGCAATAAAGACATTTTATTTAGATTTTTACTTAATGATTACACTATCAATAGTGCTCAAAACTAGACAGAGCTGATATTATAAAACGTTTATTTTATTACAGGTAAATAAATATTAAGATTTAACCAGAGTTATATAAGAGTGCTCAATAAGACATAGAACAATAAAGACATTTTATTTAGAGTTTTACTTAATAATTACACTTTAAATAGTGCTCAACACTAGAAAGAGCTGATATTATCAAACGTTTATATTAATGAAAGAAAATTATATGTGAGTGCTTTATCATACATAGAGCAATATTGACATTTTAGATTTTTCATTGAGAATTCATAAAAATGTGAATAAAATTAGTAAAATGTATATTATAATATGTCATTAAAACAATACAAAAAAGTGTGGCCATCTAAATTGACGTATGCATTTTTTAACTTATCAACTTGCTCTACTGATGTATTGAGCACTCTACATATAAGTCCTGTCATTTCAATTTCTATATATATATTTTAAATCTTAACAGTTAGCTCTACTAATGCATTGAGCACTCTAGCAGTAGCTCTTGTCATCTAAATTCCATACATATTTCCAAAAATTTAACAACTATCTCTACTAATTCATTAATCACTGTATATATTTATCTTTCTGTCTCTCATTATCTATCTATCTATCTATCTATCTATCTATAAAAGTGAAAATGTCTGTCTGTGTATGTGTGTGTAAATTTTCCTACGCAATAACTGTCAATTTTTAGTCTACAGACTCAAAATTTGATATACAGGGTACTGAGATATGTGAAAATCTGTGATCAGTTTTTGGACAGAAATTTGGCGATTAAGGGGTCAAAGTTCAACGATTTGAACTTTGAGAACTCTACAAAACTCCTCCGACAATTATGGGTCTGAACACTTGAAATTTTAGATATAGTTTCCTTAAACATGGCTCTAACTTAATAACTTGATTCGAGCACAAAACAATAAATTTTAAGGGTTCATAATAGGGGTCAAACTTGAAAAAATTGACGGTTTTTTTTTTTTTTTTTTTTTTTTGGTTGGGGTATACAACGCATACAACGCCAAAAAACCGGGCAACGCCGGGAACCCATGCTAGTATATATATATATTCAACTGAGAATTTTTATATAGATCACATAATTATTAGAAGTGTTTGTATATAGATCACATAATTATTAGAATTTTTTTTCCATCAATTTTTTGACTTGGGTTATCTTTTTTTAATTGACACATGAAAAAAATCTATGTGCTATTCAAGACAAGAAATAAAAGAAATAAAGAAAATTCTTACCTGTTACCTCCCAGGTGTTATCTTCACTTTTTCTCTTTTCTGGTTCTTGCTGAAACTCATGGCAATTTAATGTTTGTTTGTGTTCTTTGTTACATATATATATAATTTTTACTGTGATGATTTTTTTCTTTTAATTATTTAAAAACATTTTTTTAGATTTATATAATAAAGAGAGACAATAATATAACTAGTGGATCTTTTTTAATGATATATTTAACTTTCTGGCTATGATCAAACACCTATGTACTTTTTTTGTAGTTGCATAAGTTAGCTGATGAGAAGAAATACAAGCAGAACTGCATTCATTTAAATAAAGCTAATAGTTTAGAATTTGATTGTACCCAGATGTGCATGTACACAAAGAAAGAAACACTTACTTGAGGACTTCTGTAACTACAGGAAACATGTGGCAGCCAGGATAGGTGATGCTGCTGGATTCAGTTGTTTTTTTCCAATCCACATAATTCTCACAACAGCTGATAGTAGAATTCCATCATGATCAAGAGGAGTACATGAAATTACAAAGATATACACACAGAAGGAAAGAAAAAGAATACTTACTCTACTTCTATGACAATGATTGCTGCAAAGACTTTGAGATGCTAATGTTGGAAGAAACAAATAGACATACATCATACACAGTTTGATTGTACCCAGATGTGCTTTAACGCAAAGAAAGAAATACTTGATTCAAACTGTACAGCACATGTGGAGACAGGAACGGTGATGCTGCTAGGTTTCGTTGCTTGTTCCAATCTATAAAAAACAGATCATATTTATAGTGTTGATAATCTACTGCTGTATGAAAGCTCGAACAATGGAAACAGTTAAATTAAATTTTCACATCACAAAGATTGAAATCGAAATAGAAAGAAGAAAGGGTGATACTATACTCATCTTCCTGTCGGAGCAGACCACTTGCTGGTGACTGTTCGTTCGCCATTAAACTGGAAAGTAAAAAAAAAAAAGAGGTTCCGCCTGGGAAAGCTCTCGTCTGGGCAGCGAGGTGATGAACTCCCGAAAGGAGGGGCACTATATAAAAACAAGCTTTGCTGCAAACATCTCCTAAAAAGCGGTTTCTACTCAGAATAACAGGCGGAGCAGAAAACAGAGGTGTTCTCTCTACCCAACAGGATTTGTAAAGATACCACTAGTTTGTGTTCATAAGACGGCGATGATCGCTCACAAAACTGGCATTCCTACTATCATATCGGAGGACGGTCATATATAATTGCACTACCATTTCGTATCAGAGGACCGTCATATATAAATGCACTACCATACCGTTTCGGAGTTTGTAGACAGTAGGAATAATAAAAGCGGCCTTAAAGCGGCTTGTGAGCACACAATCTAGTCGAACTCTAGTCGTCCTTGGTCGAGTCGAGGCAAGCATGCATTACATAGTAACACGAGCACGTGTCGCCTGCTTAGAGGGTAGCCCCCATGGGGAGATTCGAAAGCGCACCTCACAGCGGAACAGCTTCGGAACCAATCGGACCGTACCCAGACTTGCAGCTATTTGTTAACTTGGAAGTGGAGTCAACACCCTGACACTGAGAATAGAGCTTTCGAAAAGCTCAAACCCAGTTGCATGCAAAGTCGGGGAAACTGGGAGCAGGCTGGGGAGAACACGCTCAATTGGGGCCTTGGAAGCAAACGGGAGGCCCATTTTTCTCTTTCGTTCGGTTTACATCTTTCGGGTATTGTTCTCCTTTCAGCCTGCCCCCCTTCACGCCTTTTTGCTCGCCACATGCAAGCGTATAAAAAGACGACCAGATGACGGACGCAACAAACTCATGCCGACATTTTCTGGATTTCTTTTTTGCCAGAGCCCATTTAGCCGTGTAGCTGTTAAACTACAACGTTACACCCCCCTACCACGGTGAGGATAGGGTTGGACTTTAGGGGGGAAAATACACATCCACAATTACTAATCTTACTATTCGCGTGCTTTACATTAAGGTTAGGAAAAGGAGTTAAAACTAAAAAATTATACAAAATACTGTCAGAAACACACCCAATATTTGTCCGCCTATCTGACCGGAACATATATTAAGTGAGTTTATAATAGCATTTTGTATAATTTTCTAGTTTAAACTCATTTTAACTTAACGTATTCAAGAGAAATCTCGCCAACATTTGTCTTCTTTAAATATATCGATAAACACTGAATGTTTTTCGAACATAAACATAAACGTCCTGTTTTTTTTTATTAACAATAAAAATATCAATTAAATAAAATACTTTAGAAGACTACCTAACATTTGGAATATGACAAAACATTTCAAAGACAGTTACAGAAAAAAAATTTTTTAAAAAAACCGTTAGAGAAATTTGGCGGTCGGCGGTATTTTTTATTAAAAATTAAAATGTCTAATAGAAAAAGTACCTAACGTTTGGAATATGACAAAACATTTAAAAGACAGTTACAGAAAAATGATAAATAAAATTAAAAAAAAAAAAACGTCAGAGAAATTTGGCGGTCGGCGGTATTTTTATTAAAAATTAAAATATCTAATAGACAAAGTACCTAACGTTTGGAATATGACAAAACATTTCAAAGACAGTTACAGAAAAATAATAAATAAAATTAAAAAAAAAAAAAAAACCCCCGTTAGAGAAATTTGGCGGTCGGCGGTATTTTTATTAAAAATTAAAATGTCTATTAAAAAAACATTTGGAATATGAAAAAACATTTCAAAGACAGTTACAGAAAAATAAATAAAAATTAAAAAAAAAAAAACCGTTAGAGAAATTTGACGGTCGGCGGTATTTTTTTTTATTAAAAATTAAAATGTCTAATAGAAAAAGTACCTAACGTTTGGAATATGACAAAAAATTCCAAAGACAGTTACAGAAAAATAATAAATAAAATTAAAAAAAAAAACCGTTAGAGAAATTTGGCGGTCGGCGGTATTTTTTATTAAAAATTAAAATATCTATTTGAAAAAGTACCAACCGTTTGGAATATGACAAAACATTTCAAAGACAGTTACAGAAAAATAAATAAAATTTAAAAAAAACCGTTAGAGAAATTTGGGGGTCGGCGGTATTTTTATTAACAATTAAAATGTCTAATAGAAAAAGTACCTAACGTTTGGAATATGACAAACCATTTCAAAGACGGTTACAGAAAAATAATATATAAAATTTAAAAAAAGCCGTTAGAGAAATTTGGCGGTCGGCAGTATTTTTATTAAAAAGTAAAATATCTAATAGAAAAAGTACCTAACGTTTGGAATATGACACAACATTTCAAAGACAGTTACAGAACAATAAATAAAATTAAAAAAAAAAAAACCGTTAGAGAAATTTGGCGGTCGGCGGTATTTTTTATTAACAATTAAAATGTCTAATAGAAAAAGTACCTAACGTTTGGAATATGACAAAACATTTCAAAGACAGTTACAGAAAAATAATATATAAAATTAAAAAAAAAGCCGTTAGAGAAATTTGGCGGTCGGCGGTATTTTTATTAAAAATTAAAATATCTAATAGAAAAAGTACCTAACGTTTGGAATATGACAAAACATTTCAAAGACAGTTACAGAAAAATAAATAAAATTTAAAAAAAAAAACCGTTAGAGAAATTTGGCGGTCGGCGGTATTTTTTTTATTAAAAATTAAAATATCTAATAGAAAAAGTACCTAACGTTTGGAATATGACAAAACATTTCAAAGACAGTTACAGAAAAATAAATAAAATTTAAAAAAAAAAAACCTTTAGAGAAATTTGGCGGTCGGCGGTATTTTTTATTAAAAATTAAAATATCTATTTTAAAAAGTACCAACCGTTTGGAATATGACAAATCATTTCAAAGACAGTTACAGAAAAATAAATAAAATTTTAAAAAAAAAAAACCGTTAGTGAAATTTGGCGGTCGGCGGTATTTTTTATTAAAAATTAAAATATCTAATAGAAAAAGTACCTAACGTTTGGAATATGACAAAACATTTCAAAGACAGTTACAGAAAAATAATTAATAAAATTTAAAAAAAAAACCGTTAGAGAAATTTGGCGGTCGGCGGTATTTTTATTAACAATTAAAATGTCTAATAGAAAAAGTACCTACCGTTTGGAATATGACAAAACATTTCAAAGACAGTTACAGAAAAATAAATAAAATTTAAAAAAAAAAGCCGTTAGAGAAATTTGGCGGTCGGCGGTATTTTTTTTATTAAAAATTAAAATATCTATTAGAAAAACTAACGTTTGGAATATTCTATCCAAGAAAACACGGTCTATAAACTGCACAATTGTCACGCTAATTCTACAGTTTACGGACCGGCCTTAAATAATAACATTATATGCGTGCTTTCATCTAACAAATTATAAAAAAGACGTTAATTTCTATTTAAATTGAAATATTCTAGCCAAGAAAAACACGGTCTATAAACTGCACAAGTGAATCTCACATGTGATTATTTTTTTTATTACCAACAATATAATTATGATTTTTTTGTTATTTCAATAAATAAAAATAAAAGCGATGTGAATATTTGAAATTAAATAAAACTGAAATAAAATTATAAATGAAAAAAAAAGGTGTGGTCATACTAAGAAATCTCATTTGATTAATTCTATAGTTTACGGACCGGCCTGAAATAATAATATGTGTGTAATATGTGTATCTAAACTGCACAAGTGTCACGCTTTCTAACAGTATAAAAATTAAATATAAAAAGACGTTAAACTTGAAAATACTGTAAACTACACAAGTGTCGAAATTTGAAAAGAAATTCGACGTGTTTGTGAACTGTGCTCATACTAACAACGTTCATTTGAACACTTGTGCAGTTTACACATCTGAAATAAATGCGTCGTCTACTTTTGGATTTTGAAACGATGAAAATGTGTTGTTACCTTAAATTTGTTTGACATCAGAGAAGCAAACAGAAATATAGCAGCGGTAGGGCGTCGGGTTAGCTGGGTCTTCTGGCTGGTCATCTATTATTCTGGAAACTCTTCTCGCTGCCACGGTCAAACTGAATTTCGAGCCCGTTTTAGGGCTCTTTTATATTTCATTATCGGCGTGAAAACCGTTAACTTTTTCCGGGAAAAATCAAAGTTCGCAGTCGACGTTACAACCGTTTTACCTTTTATGGAGTTTGTGTTACGAAGCTGCCTTTTCATTGGTTGATTTAAACTTGTTTGGTTTGAAGTGGGATGTGGACACACGCACACACACACACACACACACACACACACACACACACACACACACACACAAGTTTATAGAGACCGAGAGGGCGAGAGAGAGAGAGGGAGGGAGAAAGAGAGAGAGAGAGAAAGAGAGAGAGGGGGGGTTAGCACCCGAAACTTTAAAAAGTGATAAAAATATTAAAAAAACATTGTATTTTATACATCTATCTATCTATCTCTCTCCCTCTCTCTCTCTCTCTCCCTCTCTCTCTCTCTCTCTCTCTCTCTCTCTCTCTCTCTATATATATATATATATATATATATATATATATATATATATATATATATATATATATATTTATATACATATATGTAGAATTTTCGGCCGAAATTTAAAAAATTAAAACAACAAAAACATTCATATATTTCACAATAATTTCATATAAAGATGAATATCTATATTAAAAGAATTATTATTGTAATAATTAAGAAAATCTAGCAAACGTTGGTGCTTATATAGATCGGCCCCCATGGCCGTAAACATTGGTTCACACCAGTCCCTCTCGCTGAAGTCAACTGCAAATAAAGACATTATTTTTTATGCTTATTTGAGGAGTGACAGCTCGTAAAATAACAAGAGAAGAATTTATCTCCCATAGCAAAACATAACATTGGTTAACTGCCCTAAAAATTTTGAATGACCTCGAATGGCCTTAAACTTATGTGTGCTCATGTAAGATATTACTTGCTTGAAATGGAAATGAATTGTATAGCATGTACAGTTTACTACGAAGTTCTGTTTCAGCATTAAATAACTGCAAAAAACAGTTGAAGTAAGAGTCAAAGCCAAACCATCTTCAAAATAACTTTCAACTTTCAGAATTTAAAAGTAATTTTTAAGTCTTTAAACTGTTGAATAGAAATTAATTTGTTGAGGGAACAGAAGACAAAATAGTGAACAGCTGTTGCGATAACGCAAACTGATTTGCAATGCTTATTAAAATAGGAGGCTGGAAATCTGGGAATGATGGTTAGTTGCCTCCCTACGAGGGCAGAGTTTGACACAGGATCGATTTTAATGTGAGAAAATCCAGCTCTCCGTCTATTTGTTTTATTTAAATATTTTATTTCTCGATGGGGGGGGGATAAGTCTAGGAATGGTGGTGTTATCGAAGGAGGGGAAAAATCTGGACACTGCCACGGAAAACAAAATATTATGACAAAAAATAAATTTGACGGAGGACGAATTTTTCTCAAGATTTAAAATGTGAAACTTCATTCGATGGTCCATAAATTTTACGTTTTGTTTGTTTTGATTTTTTTTTTTTTTGCTTCGTGAAATGAAAATCCTCGGAAACTGCAGTGAATACGATTCTAATGTTTACGTTACGCAGTCTTGCTATCGTATAGAAAAGTCGGTACTTAGTAGCATACAGGGTAATTTTTAAAGGTGGAGACCAGAGAAGAAGGCGAAAAAATAATAAAATAGTTTTATATTATTTTTATTAATTATTAATAAATGAAATGAATCATTTCTATTTAAAATCCATTACGTATTATGCATGCAAAATTTAAAAAAAAATGCTTCAAATGCATGTGAAGAAGCTAAAGCAAAACTAAATGAATTTGACCTGATGTCGAGTTTATCTAAAAGCGACACCCGATTTTTCACTTGAAATTATTCCTCGTTCAATATATAGTTATATTCAGTTATCATATAATATTTATTAATAATAATATTAATTAATATTTAACAAAAACAACATGATATCATTTTGAATGACTATGCAGAATTTTTATCCCATTTTTTTTTACTGCGATCTTTAAACATTATCGTGTACTTTCACCTAACAATTTAAAAAAACATAGCATAAAAACTGAATCTAATGTGAAACTCTACTAAAATATAGCACGTACCGAAAAGTCGTTTTTATTTGTGTTCAAACTCGGGAATCTTTTTATTTGTTTTCAGACTCGGGAATCTTTTTATTTGTGTTCTGACTCGGGAATCTTTTCATTTGTGTTCTGACGTGGTAATCTTTTTATTTGTGTTCTGACTCGGGAATCTCATAATTTGTGTTCACACTCGGGAATCTTTTTATTTGTGTTCACCCTCGGGAATCTTTTTATTTGTGTTCCGACTCGGGAATCTTTTTATTTGTGTTCCAACTCGGGAATCTTTTTATATTATATTTGATACGGGAATCTTTTTATCTTTGTTCTTATTCGGGAATCTTTTTTATTTGTGTTCTTACTCGGGAATCTTTTTATTATTGTTGTGAATCGGGGATGTTTTCATTCATATTTGAGGCGGAAATTTTTGTTATTCGTGTTTTTTTTTCACGAATCTTATATTCATGATCTGACTCTGGAATCTATTTTTCATATACAAATTCAGGAACCTTTTTATGCATGGTTTTACCCTGTAATCATTTTATTCGTGTTCTGATACAGAAATTTTTTTATGTTTTCAACTTGATAGCCTTTTTATTCGTGTTCTGATTAAGGATTTTTTTTTTATTCGTGTTCAAACTCGGAAATCTTTTTATTCGTTTTCCAACTCGGGAAACTTGTGCTTCATTTTGAAAATGGGTTGATATGCCATAAAACCATGAAAAGTAAATGGCCGGATTGCACCTGACATTAAATGTGTCTAACTTGACTTTCCACTCAAATAGATATTCGCCATTTTGATCCCGTTCAGATATATACATGAAGAATACTCTTATTAACGTGCTAGTGCGAAGATCTGAGTGGCGACAAATTGTCGGGTGTCAGCGTTCTTGTTTCTATTAACGTACTAGTGCAAAGATCTAAGTTAAATGAAATAGATTACAAATGGCTCGGCAAGGTTGTATCTGAACTTTTTATTCAATGAAACCTAAGATTAATAAAACGAAATAATCGAGACCCGTGGAAATGCCACGGCGAATATTTCGAATTCAATAAAACAAAACGGAAGAATAGTCAACAAATAGGAAATTTAATAAAACATAAAAACTGAATCTAATGTGAAAATATCTAAAATAAAGCCCGTACCGAATCATCTTTCTTATTCGTGTTCTGACTCGGGAATCTTTATATCTGTTTTCCGGCTCCGGAATAGTTTTATTTGTGTTCAGACTCGGGAATCTAATAAGTTGTGTTCCGACTCGGGAATCTTTTTATTTGTGTTCACACTCAGGAATCTTTTTATTTGCGTTCCTACTCGGGAATCTTTTTATTTGTGTTCCGACTCGGGAATCTTTTTATTTGTTTTCCGACTCGGGAACCTTTTAATTTATGTTCAGACTCGGGAATCTTTTTATTTGTGATCTGACTCGGGAATCTTTTTATTTGTGTTCCGACTCGGGAATCTTTTATTTGTGTTCCGAATCGGGAATATTTTTATTTGTGTCCAACTCGGGAATTTTTTTTATTGTGTCCCGACTCGGGAATCTTTTTATTTGTGTCCCGACTCGGGAATCTTTTTATTTGTGTCCCGACTCGGGAATCTTTTTATTTGTGTTCCGACTCGGGAATCTTTTTATTTGTGTCCTGACTCGGGAATCTTTTTATTTGTGTTCACACTCAGGAATCTTATTATTTTGTTCCAACCCAGGAATCATTTTATTTGTGTTCTTACACGGGAATTTTTTGATTTGTGATCACACTCGGGAATCGTTTTATTTGTGTTCCGACTCGGTAATTTTTTTAATTTGTGTTCAGACTCGGGAATCTTTTTATTTGTGTTCTGACTTGGTAATCTTTTTATTTGTGTTCCGACTCGGGAATCTTTTTATTTGTGTTCCGACTCGGGAATCCTTTCATTTGTGTTCACACTCTGGAATCTGTTTATTTTTGTTCTGAGTCGGGAATCTTTTTGTTTATATTCCGACTCGGGAATCTTTTTATTTGTGTTACGACTCGGTAATTTTTTTTATTTGTGTTCTGACTCGGGAATCTTTTTATTTGTGTCCCGACTCGGGAATCTTTTTATTTGTGTCCCGACTCGGGAATCTTTTTATTTGTGTCCCGACTCGGGAATCTTTTTATTTGTGTCCTGACTCGGGAATCTTTTTATTTGTGTTCACACTCAGGAATCTTATTATTTTGTTCCAACCCAGGAATCGTTTTATTTGTGTTCTTACACGGGAATTTTTTGATTTGTGATCACACTCGGGAACCGTTTTATTTGTATTCCGACTCGGTAATTTTTTTAATTTGTGTTCAGACTCGGGAATCTTTTTATTTGTGTGCCGACTCGGGGATCTTTTTATTTGTTTTCTGACTCGGGAATCTTTTTATTTGTGTTCTGACTCG
Source organism: Euprymna scolopes (assembly GCF_053919585.1). Classification (NCBI taxonomy): domain Eukaryota; kingdom Metazoa; phylum Mollusca; class Cephalopoda; order Sepiida; family Sepiolidae; genus Euprymna; species Euprymna scolopes. The sequence goes on from NW_027633546.1 coordinate 205,163, forward strand.
GGAATCTCATAATTTGTTTTCACACTCGGGAATCTTTTCATTTGTGTTTACACTCGAGAATCTTTGTATTTGTGCTCCGATTCGGGAATCTTTTTATCTTTGTTCTGATTCGTGAATCTTTTTATTCTATTTCTGAGTCGGGAATCTTTTTATTATTGTTGTGAATCGGGGATGTTTTCATTCATATTTGAGACGGAAATTTTTGTTATTCGTGTTCTGATTCATGAATCTTATATTCATGTTCTGACTCTGGAATCTATTTTTCATATACAAATTCAAGAACCTTTTTATGAATGGTTTTACCCTGTAATCATTTTATTCGTGTTCTGATACAGAAATGTTATTATGTTTTCAACTTGATATCTTTTTTATTCGTGTTCTGATTAAGGAATTTTTTTTATTCGTGTTCAAACTCGGGAAACTTGTGCTTCATTTTGAAACACAAAAATGGGGTGATATGCCATAAAACAATGCAAAGTAAATGGCCGGATTGCACCTGTCATTAAATAACTCGAAAAATGTTAATAAAAACTTTAGCACGACTGTATGTATTTAAAGTTGTGTAAAGTTTTTACATTTAATAGATTAAATCAACTGTTATAATTTATATAAATTGTTCTCGTGTCTAACTTGACTTTCCACTCAAATTGAGATTCGCCATTTTGATCCCGTTCAGATATATACATGAAGAATAATTTTATTAACGGACTAGTGCGAAGATCAGAGTGGCGACAAATTGTCGGGTGTCGGCGTTCTTGTTTCTTTGGAGAAGGTCAGCCTTCACAAGTTTGGTTTGGAATGGATTTCTGTTTTCAACAGAAATGGAAGCCAGTAAGAATAACAATACTAAGAACAACAATTATTATCATCAAGGGTGAAAGGCGCTTTTAGTGTACGAGCACAAAGGAATCATAATTATTGGCTTCTCCATTTCATTTTCAACAGACAGACTGTTCCGCTGTATTACAGTTCTTAAGTGTGACTAGATTAAAACTTATCATAGCCAGTTATCCAATTTACAACCAGCTAATGGACAGCCGACACATTTATTGAGACATGCGATAAGCACTAATTGTCCACAGACGAACTGTTCCACTGTATCACAGTTCTGAAGTGTGACTAGACTAAATTAATCAGAGCCAGTTATCGAATTGATAACCAGCTAATCGACAGTTAACACTTTTACTGAGTCATGCTATTATCTCTAATTGTCCACAGACGGACTGTTCCGCTGTATAACGGTTTTTAAGTTTGACTAGACTAAAACTTGTCAGAGCGTATCATCGAATTTACAATCAGGTAATTAAATCTAACACTTTTACTGAGTCATGCTATTATCGCTAATTTTCCACAGACGGACTGTTTCGCTGTATCACAGCTTTTAAGTGTGACTAGACTAAAACCTATCAGAGCCAGTCATTGAATTTACAACCAGCTAATTCGACAGTCGAAACTCTTAGGGAGTGTTCCGCTGTATCACACTTCTTATGTGTGACTAGACTAAACTTATCACAGCCAGTTATCGAATTTACAACCAGCTAATCGACATCGATATAAACGTTAATGCCCCCATTCTACTTGCTTTAAAACAATGATAATACTGTGTAACTGCAGTAAAATGACATAGCTTTTGATTATTGTTTGGAAACGATTAAATATATTTATACCGTTTATAACCTTTAAAAATATATATTTGTTATAAGCTCGCTGAAATAAAAAACTACAAAATATGTTTAACTTTAACGACGTCGGTTGAAGTAATTCTTTTTAATTCGTGGTTGAGCGGCGAAAAGTCTATTTCAACGGACAACTTGAATCTTTCACGTGCCGACAAGTTGTTCACTGTCTTGTCACCGAGCAGGAAGAAGAAAGAAAGAATCGATTGAAGAGAGAAAGAGAGGAGGTGGGGAAAGGAAAGGGAGGAAGAGTCGAATCCTCTGCACGTGCCAGGGTGCGGGGTCGAACGGAAGTTAAATGAAATAGATTACAAATGGCTCGGCAAAGTTGTATCTGAACTTTTTATTCTATGAAACCTAAGACGAAATAATCGAGACCCGTGGAAATGCCACGGCGAATATTTCGAATTCAATAGAATAAAACGGAAGAATAGTCAACAAATAGGAAATTTAATAAAACATATCATAAAAACTGAATCTAATGTGAAACTATCTAAAATAAAGCCCGTACCGAATCGTCTTTTTTATTCGTGTTCTGACTCGGGAATCTTTATATCTGTTTTCCGGCTCCGGAATAGTTTTATTTGTGTTAAGACTCGGGAATCTAATAAGTTGTGTTCCGACTCGGAATCTTTTTATTTGCGTTCCGACTCGGGAATCTTTTCATTTGTGTTCCGACTCGGGAATCTTTTCATTTGTGTTCCGACTCGGGAATCTTTTCATTTGTGTTCTGACTCGGGAACCTCGGGAAATTTGTGTTCTGACTCGGGAATCTTTTTATTTATGTTAAGACTCGGGGTTCTTTTTATTTGTGTTCACACTCGGGAATCTTTTTATTTGTGTTCCGACTCGGGAATCTTTTTATTTGTGTTCCGACTCGGGAATCTTTTTATTTGTGTTCCGACACGGGAATCTTTTTATTTGTGTTCCTACTCGGGAATCTTTTTATTTGTGTTCACACTCGGGAATCTTTTCATTTGTGTTCACACTCGGGAATCTTTTTATTTGTGTTCACACTCGGGAATCTTTTTATTTGTGTTCCTACTCGGGAATCTTTTTATTTGTGTTCTGACTCGGGAATCTTTTTATTTGTGTTCCTACTCGGGAATCTTTTTATTTGTGTTCCTACTCGGGAATCTTTTTATTTGTGTTCCGACACGGGAATCTTTTTATTTGTGTTCACACTCGGGAATCTTTTCATTTGTGTTCACACTCGGGAATCTTTTCATTTGTGTTCACACTCGGGAATCTTTTCATTTGTGTTCACACTCGGGAATCTTTTTATTTGTGTTCTGACTCGGGAATCTTTTTATTTGTGTTCCGACTCGGGAATCTTTTTATTTGTGTTCTGACTCGGGAATCTTTTTATTTGTGTTCCGACTCGGGAATCTTTTTATTTGTGTTCTGACTCGGGAATCTTTTTATTTGTGTTCTGACTCGGGAATCTTTTTATTTGTGTTCTGACTCGGGAATCTTTTCATTTGTGTTCACACTCGGGAATCTTTTTATTTGTGTTCCGACTCGGGAATCTTTTTATTTGTGTTCCTACTCGGGAATCTTTTTATTTGTGTTCTGACTCGGGAATCTTTTTATTTGTGTTCCGACTCGGGAATCTTTTTATTTGTGTTCTGACTCGGGAATCTTTTTATTTGTGTTCTGACTCGGGAATCTTTTTATTTGTGTTCCGACTCGGGAACCTTTTAATTTGTTTTCTGACTTAGGAATCTTTTAATATGTGTTCAGACTCGGGAATCTTTTTATTTGTGTTCCGACTCAGGAATCTTTTTATTTGTGTCCAACTCGGGAACCTTTTTATTTGTGTTCAGACTCGGGAATCTTTTTATTTCTGTTATTACTCGGCACTCTTTTTATTTGTGTTCCGACTCAAGAATCTTTATATTTGTGTTCTGACTCGGGAATCTTTTTGTGTGTCTTTTGACTCGGGAATCTTTTTATTTGTGTTCCGACTCGGGAATCTTTTTATTCATATTTGAGTCGGGAATCATTTTTATTCTTTCACTGACTCGGGAATATTTTTATTATTGTTGTGAATCGGGGATGTTTTTATTCATATTTGAGTCGGAAATTTTTTATTCGTGTTCTGAAATCTTTTATTCATGTTCTTAGTCTGGAATCTATTTTTTCATATACAAATTCAGGAACTTTTTTATGCATGGTTTTACCTTGGAACCTTTTTATTCGTGTTCTGATTCGGGAATTTTCCTAATTCGTTGTTTTACCCTGGAATCATTTTATTCGTGTAAGACTTGGAAAACCTTTTATTCTTGTTCTGATTCAGGAATGTTTTTATTCGTGGTTTTAATCTGGAATCTTTATATTCATATCCTAATTAAGGAATGTTTTTATCCGTGTTTTTACCCTGGAGTCTTTTTTATTAATTTTCTAACTCGGGTATCTTTTTATTCATACACTGATTCAGGAATATTTTATTCATGTTTTTACTCGGGAATCATTTTATTTGTGTTCTGATACAGAAATCTTTTTATTTTTTCACCTTTATAGCCTTTTTATTCGTGTTCTGATTAAGGGATTTTTTTTAATTCGTGTTCAAACTCGGAAATCTTTTTATTTGTTCTGACTCGAGAATCTTGTACTCCATTTTGAAACACAAAAATGGGGTGATATGCCATAAAACAATGCAAAGTAAATGGCCGGATTGCACCTGACATTAAATAACTCGAAAAATGTTTATAAAAACTTTAGCACGACTTTATGTATTGAAAGTTGTGCAAAGTTTTTACATTTAATAGATTAAATCAACTGTTATAATTTATATAAATTGTTCTCGTGTCTAACTTGACTTTCCACTCAAATTGAGATTCGCCATTTTGATCCCGTTCAGATATATACATGAAGAATAATCTTATTAACGTACTAGTGCGAAGATCTGAGTGGCGACAAATTGTCGGGTGTCGGCGTTCTTGTTTCTTTGGAGAAGGTCAGCCTTCACAAGTTTGGTTTGGAATGGATTTCTGTTTTCAACAGAAATGGAAGCCAGTAAGAATAACAATACTAAGAACAACAATTATTATCATCAAGGGTGAAAGGCGCTTTTAGTGTACGAGCACAAAGGAATCATAATTATTGGCTTCTCCATTTCATTTTCAACAGACAGACTGTTCCGCTGTATTACAGTTCTTAAGTGTGACTAGACTAAAACTTATCATAGCCAGTTATCCAATTTACAACCAGCTAATGGACAGCCGACACATTTATTGAGACATGCGATAAGCACTAATTGTCCACAGACGAACTGTTCCACTGTATCACAGTTCTGAAGTGTGACTAAACTAAATTAATCAGAGCCAGTTATCGAATTGATAACCAGCTAATCGACAGTCGACACTTTTACTGAGTCATCCTATTATCGCTAATTGTTCACAGACGGACTGGTCCGCTCTATTACGGTTCTTAAGTGTTACTAGACTAACACTTGTCAGAATCAGTAATCAAATTGACAACCAGCTAATCGACATCTGGCACTTTTACTGAGTCATGCTATTATCACTAATCGTCCACAGACGGACTGTTCTGCTGAATCACAGTTCTTAAGTTTGAATAGACTAAAACTTGTCAGAGCGAGTCATCGAATTTACAACCAGGTAATTAAATCCAACACTTTTACTGAGTAAAGCTAGTATCACTAATTGTCCACAGACGGACTGTTTCGCTGTATCACAGTTCTTAAGTGTGACTAGACTAAATCCCACGGCGAATATTTCGCATTTAATAGAAAAAAAACGGAAGAATAGTCAACAAATAGGAAATGTAATAAAACATAAAAACTGAATCTAATGTGAAACTATCTAAAATATAGCCCCAACCGAATCGTCTTTTTTATTCGTGTTCTGACTCGGGAATCTTTTTAGTTGTGCTCCGGCTCGGGAATATATTTATTTCTGTTCACACTCGGGAATCTTTTAATTTCTGTTCTGACTCGGGAATCTTTTTATTTTTAGTTCACACTTGGGAATCTTTTTATTTGTGTTCACACTCGGGAATCGTACTGTTCCGCTGTATTATAGTTCTTAATTGTGACTAGACTAAAACTCATCATAGCCAGTTATCCAATTTACAACCAGCTAATTTATTGAGACATGCGATAAGAGCTAATTGTCCACAGACGAACTGTTTCGCTGTATCAAATTTCTGAATTGTGACTAAACTAAATTAATCAGAGCCAGTTATCGAATTGATAACCAGCTAATCGACAGTTAACACTTTTACTGAGTCATGCTATTATAACTAATTTTCCACAGACGGACTGTTCCGCTGTATCACAGGTCTTAAGTGTGACTAGACTAACACTTGTCAGAATCAGTAATCGAATTGACAACCAGCTAATCAACATCTGGCATTTCTTCTGAGTCATGCTATTATCGCTAATCGTCCACAGACGGACTGTTTTGCTGTATAACAGTTCTTAAGTTTGAATAGACTAAAACTTGTCAGAGCGAGTCATCGAATTTACAATCAGGTAATTAAATCCAACACTTTTACTGAGTTAAGCTAGTATCGCTAATTGTCCACAGACGGACTGTTTCGCTGTATCACAGTTCTTAAGGTTGACTGGACTAAAACATATCAGAGCCAGTCATTGAATTTACAACCAGCTAATTCGACAGTCGAAAGTCTTACGGAGTGTTCCGCTGTGTCACACTTCTTTTGTGTGACTAGACTAAACTTATCACAGCCAGTTATCGAATTTACAACCAAGTAATCGACATCGATATAAACGTTAACGCCCCAATTCTACTTGGTTTAAAACAATGATAATACTGTGTAACTGCAGTAAAATGACAGAGCTTTTGATTATTGTTTGGAAATGATTAAATATATTTATATCGTTTATAACCTTTAAAAATATATATATTTGTTATTTGCTGAAATAAAAACTTAGAGATTAAAAAATATGTTTAACTTTAACGACGTCGGTTGAAGTAATTCTTTTTAATTCGTGGTCTAGCGGCGAAAAGTCTATTTCAACGGACAACTTAAATCTTTCACGTGCCGACAAGTTGTTCCCTGTTTTGTCACCGAGCAGGAAGAAGAAAGAAAGAATCGATAGAAGAGGGAAAGAGAGGAGGTGGGGAAAGGAAAGGGAGGAAGAGTCGAGTCCTCTGCACGAGCCAGGGTGCGGGGTCGAACGGAAGTTAAATGAAATAGATTACAAATGGCTCGGCAAAGTTGTATTTGAACTTTTTATTCAATGAAACTTAAGATTAATAAAACGAAATAATCGAGACCCGTGGAAATGCCACGGCGAATATTTCGAATTCAATAGAACAAAACGGAAGAATAGTCAACAAATAGGAAATTTAATAAAACATAAAAACTGAATCTAATGTGAAACTATCTAAAATAAAGCCCGTACCGAAAAGTCTTTTTTATTCGTGTTCTGACTCGGGAGTCTTTATATCTGTTTTCCGGCTCCGGAATAGTTTTATTTGTGTTAAGACTCGGGAATCTAATAAGTTGTGTTCCGACTCGGAATCTTTTTATTTGCGTTCTAAAATATAGCCCCTACCTTGACTCAGGAGTCTTTTTATTTGTTTTCCGGCTCCGGAACCTTGGAAGTTGTGTTCAGACTCGGGAATCTTTTTATTTGTGATGAGACTCGGGAATCTTTTTATGTGCATTCTGACTCGGGAATCTTTATTTGTGTTCACACTCGGGAATCTTTTTTATTTGTGTTCTGACTCGGGAATCTTTTTATTTGTGTTCCACCTCGGGAATCTTTTTATTTAATATTTTAGGGTCGGGGATCATTTTTCCATATTAATTTAACGTAAAATGCGCACCCACATATTGGCTATCAAGCGCTCAATGAGACATGCCAACCCTAGCATCTTTTCAAGAGGGGAAGGGCAAAATATTACAAATACAATTTGCTTTTTTTGTGGGAGGGGTGAGGGAGACGGGAATTTAAAACATAAAATAACGATAAATCTAATTCATTTTTATGAGACAACCCTGTACTTTTATCTAACAATTTCATAAACAAAATGAGCCCCCACTTTGGGGAGGGGCATTACAATGACGAAAAATTTCATTTAATTGTTTTTGGAATTCATTTTTTTATGGGTTCTGCCTACTTGGCAAGTTGTTTTTTTTTTGCGATCGCACGGGCCTTTGCTGCTATTTTTATTGAAACGAAAGTTGTAATTATTTATTTTTAATTATTTTTTTTGGAGGGGGGGGGTCTTTCCAGTGCTCAATATCCGGAGAAGAGTTTATTCTCTTTGTACTCCTTCTGCCGAAATATCAAAAATACCTTTTTGGGGCGATGTTTTATTTTTGGGAATTGTTGTGGGGATATCCACGTTGCCCATGATGAAAGTGATTAGTATAGCAGGTGTGTTCCAAACGGAACTTCATGTCAACCCAGCCAACGCCGGGTACCCAGGCTAGTATTTTTTTTACGCAGTGGTCACCCCTTATCAAGGCCCGGAAGCAACTCAGGGATAAGGGTTATTGAAAGTACATTACGTTAGTGTGGAGATTTGATGAAGTGTTTACTTAAGGTGGCGGTTCATTAGGAATTTGTTAACGTTGGACTTGAAGACATCCAAGTTGTAGTTATGTGGGTAGCAGGCAGACGGAACAGAGTTCCACAGGCGTGCAGTTCTAAGAAAGAAGCTTTGTTCATGGAATCCACGTTTTGATTTAGGCACAGATAAAGAGTGGGGGGGGGGAATTCTTCACAGTGGATTCAGCTAGACGGTATATATATAAGATTTTAAGAATTGATACAGAAAATTTATCGAAATTAAAAAAAAAAAATTTAAAAACCTATGAGTAATGTTTTACAAAATTTTTATTATTCAACAAGGAATACACATAAAACAAAAAAAAAAATCTTATTCCATGCAAACAGTTAATAAAACATGTTAAAAACACTTTGAAAAAGAGGTAAAAACATATTTAATCTGAAAAGGAAACACTAGATGAGTGGATAGTCCTTAATCCGCTTCCATAACAAGTGCTCGTCTGAGCTCCAATCCTCGTCAATCTTTCACGAAAAACACCCGTCTAACTGAAACCACTGTCAGAAAAAAGTAAACGTTTTGGTTTCTATTCTCGGTGTTGGTGGACGAGAATTTTTCTTTTTACTTTTTAAATCATTACTATATCATTATTATTGGGTTTATTATGAATCGTTCCTTTATGCGTATTTAGCTGGTTAAAAAAGTTTTTAAGGGGTCAAAAATGAGTCAAAATTAAAAAACATCGTTATAAATTTTGTAAATTCATCTTAGTTTATTTTTAATTTTTAATTTTTTAACAGTTCATACGCATGTCAAGCGAATTTAAATATTTAGAAAAGCAGAACTATTATTAAATGTCCATCTACAGTGATTGCGTTACTAGAAATTACGATTTCGACTTTTCGTTAATGGACACTAAAGACACATTGAAAGTGAGACAGATAACACTCTTCCCTTCTTGGATGTTCTTGTTGAACGTTCAAGAGAGGTCTTTTTTCACTACCATTTACTGGCTTACTGTAAACATAGCAGGGAGACCTGACGTTACCTGGGATTGGATGAGGATCAATCAATGCTTCTTCGCCTATATTTTATTCTCACCGAAATAGGTAAAGTCGTCCATTTTCAATCTTCCCCGCAGTTACATAGTCCTCAATACATTTGAGTCTACATTGCACTGTAGAGAACCTAATGTTGATTTTATACAATTATATATATATATATATATATATATATATATATATATATATATATATATATATGTGTGTGTGTGTGTGTGTGTGTGTGTATGTTCCAAAATTTTTCCCGATTCCGATACAATTACCGATTCCTTTCAAAATTTCCGATTCCGATCCGATTCCCGATTCCGATTCTTTAAAAATTTATACATATTTAATTAGAGATTAATTTATATGGGCTACTAACTCTCCATCCTAAATTCTTAAATACTTTTGTTTTTAGTGGGTTCACAGATATCGCTCAAAAGTAGAATTTCAATGTGGGTGGGGGGTATTTTTAAATGTAGATATAATTTCTGTTTCAATTTGAAAATTTTCTAAATGTTTTCTCTTTATCTATTTTATCCAGACTTTGATAAATTCATTGTGATATAATCATGTGTATATTAACGTTTGTGAAACCCCGAGAATGATACCATAAAAAAACAGCTGGTGTCAGACAAAGTGGCTCCAGGAAAATAAAATAAAACTCGCCCAGACGTTTGAATTTTTCTGTGAACTCCCTGGGAAGCGGCCTGTAATCATTTGGCAACTAGGTGCGAAAAAATACACGACCGTTTTAAACTGTTTGATATGGGGATGGACAAGTGACCTCTAAAACATTTGCTTAAAACAATAAAAAATGAAGTGAAAGTTGAAATCGATTCCCCTACAAAAATACAAAACAAAATCAATTGCTTTTTTTCGCCATTCCTTGTCATATTTGCAAATGCCGAGTAAGGGAGCGGACAAAAACCTAACCGGACAAAATCCAACACTATTATATTCTACTTTTGATTTAATTAGCAATAATGTTTGATATTATTTTTATTGACAAAATATTTCTTTAAATTTAAACAATTTTTCAATACCTTGCAAATAAACTGCATTCTTCTAAAGGTTATCTAGCGAATTTTATTTTGTTTATTTTACACAGATAAAATATATTTAGATCTTTTAATGTTATCATGATCTATAGAGGTTAGTTTTACTAATAGTTTAAAAGGAATAAATATTTATCAACGGTATCAGCAATGAAAAATTATAAAGTATCGGTTTTGGAATCGGAACAAACAGGCACAAATTTTTCCGATTCCGATACCGATACCCCGAAAACTACCGATTTTTCCGATCCCCAATTCCGATTAATCGGTACAACACTAATATATATATATATATATATATATATATATATATATATATATATATATATATATATATATGATTAGTTTTTTTTGGAAAAAGAATTCCAGCAGAGTGCTCAATTAAAAGGAAAATCCAAAATGTAAGAGCGTATTTATATTTTGTGTACAGAAAGTTGTTAGTTGAGACAGATCATTGGTACCGTCGGTTTCAAGCCCGATAATAAGGCCCGTTTAAGGTATCCTTATCAAGCTCTCTTCATTTGGATGAAATATTAAGATATTGACTTTTTTACTGTTTGTAACACACAAAAATAATAAAGCAGTTAACAATTTCAAAGAATTTCTACAACAAAATAAATTTAAAAAAAAATCAATGACACAAAATCAAATAAAATTAAACTAAAGTTTTATTTTATTTAAACTCATTTATTCACGGAACCATCTTGTTTAAAATTAAAATTCCATCAAGCTTTGCATTTGTTGAAAACCGACTCCACTGGTTTTCCTTCCTTGCTTACAGTACGCGTGTGGATTGGCATTTTGAACGCCCTGCAACAAAGGGAAAATATCTACAATTATAAATCTGAAACAATGTTTTCATTACAAACGTGTAACTATACGAGATGTTTTCAATAAGTTTCTAGACTTTTTTCGTATGTGAACTTTTATTGATAGTGCATGCATTAAACTCTAGTCCCCTTCGAAGTAATCTCCCCCGGTTGCAACGAAGTTATTGTACCGTTCTAATAACGTCTGCACGGCTCAATGGAAGTCCTCTTGTGTGAGCATGTCAATCACCCTCCTCACAACCACTCTCATCTCCTCAATTGTCTCATAATGACAGCCTTTAAAGTTTCCTTGAGCTTAGGGAATAACCAAAAGCAACACGGTTCAAGGTCTGGACTATAGGGAGGGTGATAATCTGAATTGATCAACTCAGCCATCTTCCTGCTGTCATGGCAACGTCTTTCTTTCTGAACATCCTTCTGAGAAATTTCGCGCAAATCTTCCGCATCTTCAGTTTCCCGCAAATAATTGTGTGTACAGTTCCCACACTGATATCAAACTGTGCACGTATTGTCTCTATAGACACACGACGGCCGTATCCATGAAATTCTTTATTTGGCCAATCAACTCTAATGTTCTAACTTCTTTACTCTTCCATCTCCTCTCATCATCCATCGCAGACTCCCTGTCCTCTTTGACTCTCTTATGCCACTCAAAAACTGATGCTCGATTCATAAAAGATGGTCCAAAAGCAGTCTGAAGCATTCCGTACGTTTCTGTGGCATTTTTTTTACCAAGTTTAAATAAGAAATTTATTGCATAACGTTCTTCGAAAGTGTCTTAATTTTTACACCTATCTCCACCTGGGCTGCCTTCTGTTGTATTGATCCATCCCGCTACTACCGTTTTTTTTTTACACCTATCTCCACCCGGGCTTCCTATATAGATAAATAAACGACAAAAGTCTATATTCCAAAGTTCATGAGGGTGACCATCTTATAATTTATTTCTTTTTTTTCAGAAGCTGTAACTACCGTATAAATCGAAATTCAAAATGGCGTAATGGAAACATAATATAAGGTATTGGTAGCTTCTCTTACAATTTTCGGATTTTAATCATGTAAAAACTTTATTTCCTTTTGATAGGTTGATTGTTGCTATTTTTCTGATGAGTTAAGGGCAAAATAGATTCATTGATTAATATAATAAGCTGATTGATTTTGCGCTATGAAACATACTTTCAAGTATTGTAAATGTCAACTGAATTAAAGGAATACATTATAAGATTCTCAACATCATGAACTTTGGAATATAGACTTTGGTTATTCATTCACTATATATATATATATATATATATATATATATATATATATATATATATGAATATATAAATATAAATATAAATAAATATAACTGTACCCTGCCACGCGTTGCTCTGGCTAAATTTGGTGTAATGGAAAATTCTAATAAAAAGAGAAAATGCATGTTTCTTATATTCTTAGTACAGCAATCCACTCTAAAAAAAAAGAAAAATATGAAAAAAATGGTACTCTTGCAGAATTGGATCCTGATCCTCAGGATTACCGTCAATCATTGCTTGGGCTCGACCAACAATCAGTGGATAAAGCTAACGTTGAAACGCTAAATTTTTTTTTCTGTATACAAAAATGTGAGTTAGTAATTAATATTTGAGTGATGGGGGGGTTACTATACACAGATTCGAAAAAGTTGTCCAAAAACAAATGAAAGCAAAGGTAAGGTAAGTTACATTTCTACCTAACTGGATAGTTGTTTAGTGTTTTTATGTAAGGTAAAATGTTTAATCGGCTGGAAAAACAGAAATGGTTGCAAACTGTTGAATACGTTAAGTTTGGGAAATGAAGTTGAAAACTAAAAACTATACAATACAGTGTCAAAAACCCACCGAATACGTTACCATGACATAGGCTGACATAATCGGTGGGTTTGTGACAGTATTTTTTATAGTTTTTTAGTTTTAACTCACTTTCTCAAACTTAACATAATTAACAGTGTCCGCCACCATTTGTATCTTTCAAATACAACGATAAACAGTTTTTCGAGCTGACTAAACGTTACATTAAATGAAAAGGGTTTGTATTAACAGATACAAAGAAGTTGTCAAAAAATGAATATATAACAAATAAATGTTATCAAAGGCAAGAAAAGTAAATGTTCTACCTAACTGGATAAGATTGTAGTGTTTTTATGTAATGTATAATGTTTAATCAGTTCAAAAACATGCAGTGTTTATCGGTATATTTGAAAAATACAAATGGCGGCAGACTGTATCGAACATGTTAAGTTTGGGGAAATTTTGGGAAAATGAGTTTAAACTAAAAAACTATACAAAATACTGTTAGGAACTCACTCAGTATATGTTACTGTGATGTAGGCTGACATATAATCAGTGGTTTTAAATTTTGATCGATACAGGTAACAACTTTTAAGTCCCTTTTAGTGATTACCTGGTTTGAGGATATTATACAACTAAATTGCAAATCTGCCCCAAAAATCCGGTATTTACTTTAAGGCCCGTCTCATGTTCGATTGATTACATGCTCCTGGTTAGGACCCATAGCTGGAGGAAGCTTCACATGCCTCCGAACAGTATCTTAGTCCAAAATACACTGTAGCTTACATTGCTTTGTAGAGAACCTACACTTAATTTTATTTAAATAGGCTGTCATTATGAGAAAATTGAGATGAGAAAAGAGTCCGTGACGAGGGCCATTGACACGCTTTCACAAAAGGATTTCAATTGGGCATCCCAGGAGTTGTTTGAACGGCACAGCAAGTGCATTGCAGTCGTAGAAGTTTACTTCGAAGGAAACTCGGGATTCTTGTGTGTATTGTCGATCAACTACTTTATTTAATCACCTAAATTAATATACGAAAATATAATTTTATGCGTAAATGTTCAGTATTTACTTCAACGGTGCTCAATACATATGTAGAGCTAGGTAGTAAGTTATAAAAATTAAACTACACAGACTATTTCGCGTTTCATTCTCGTACGCCTGACGCAATCTCACGAGAATGAAATGCAGAATATTCTGTGTAGTTTAATTGCCATATATGTTTTTATAACTTACCATATGTATATATATGTATATATATATATATATATATACACACATATGTGTGTGTATATATATATATATATATATATATATATATATATAAACTATTAAATCAACTTGTACATGGGCAAAGATAGTATCCATAATTATACCACACGACTACTTACTGCTTGTCCACTATGAAGTTTATTTCATCATCGGATGAAATTGCGGCGTCTATTTTGCTGGGAATACCACGGAAGTATTGATTTACTGGGTATTTATCCCTCTGATCGACGTCCTCATCTTTCGGATAGAATATGTAAAAATGGCCCTCCTGCAAAAATGCAAACAACAATATTTGTAAAATTATTAAACCGCCTACATCTCTACATTTCAATCTTGTTTAGCATTGTCGAGTATATATTGCTTACGTGTCGATATATTTCATCGTCTATAACAATTATAACAAACAGGGACAAATAACAGTCTCTTAGGGTTCACATCGGTCAATAAAGAAACATACCAGGACTGGTCCTGCCTTGATAGAGTTCACAGTAGACTTCGTAACCTCGTAGGAGATGTCCTTTTCTCTTCCTTGCAACCTCTATCTCACAGAAGAGATGTTGCGAGTTTGTCTCTGTTGTATCGTTATTGTCATGGAAAGTGTTCCACTGAGCTTCAATCTATGGTCCCCCCTCGCCAAACTTTCACAAGAAACACTCGTCTAGCTGTAAACACTATCAATAATTCCCCCCACTCTTTATCTGTGCCTAAACCTAAACGTAGATTCCATGAACAAAGCTTCTTTCTTAGAACTGCACGCCTGTGGAATTGTCTTCCGTTTTCCTGCTTTCCGGCTGACTACAATATGGTTGTCTTCAAGTCTAACGTAAATAAGTTCTTGATGAGCCGTTCCATATAAGTTATCAAATTTACCAAATTGTCATTACTAATGATTAGTATATTGTCCAATTTCTACTGTACACTCTTTAACCCTTATCCTTGAGTGGCCTCTTGGCCTTGATAATGTGGTGATGCCTGTGTAAAAAATACCTTATCCATCTGGGTTCATGTTCATTTGACGGATCCTCGGAAAATAAAGTTTTGTTGCTATTTTCAGCAGCTTTATTTTTGATGTTTCCCTCATTGGAAAGCTGTAACACTGCCCATTAGATTTTTACTATCGATGTTTTCCTCTACTCGGAGCCATTATGGTCTGAGGACCGTAATGGCTCCTTCTGCCTACCAACTAGGTCTGCTCTCTCTGACTCCCAATTCTTGACAAACTCATACGTGTATTTTTAAGTAATCTGATGACATCATTTTGTTTATGTTCGAACAAGTTAACATTTTTCTTTGTGCTAGTTATGAAACAGACAATTTTTGTGCAAGGGCTGGTTTTTAATAAAGACGCTGAAACCAGGCGTCGTGTTTTAAATAAACTTGAAAACGAACCGAATGAAAAACTACAAAGCTTAGCCGAAGACTGTGAACGGCTTATTGAGTTGAAGCAGGACAGTCGTGACATAGAGGAAAACGGAGTATCGCACATTAAAATGATCCATCAGACGAAAAAATTAACTTAAAAAAATAACCAGAGGAAAAAAACAGGGAAAAGATCCACCTGGACAGTGTTGGAGGTTTGAAGATAAACATTGGTAAAATGAGTGTCCCTACAAATTTAAACAGTGTGACATATGCTACCAGAAATGACATGAGGCATCACATTGTAGGAAAAAATCTCTTAGAAAAAAGACATCCATTAAACTCACAAAATTGAATCTGAAGAACGAAATATCCAGAAATATGTTAAAATGTTTAAAAAGAAAGTAAGACTACAGCTTGATGGTAGGTCTGACATTTCCATTATTAATGTACGTACATGGAAGAAGCTTGGGAGACCTGATATGATTAGATCACATAAAACGGCGAGAAGCGTCAGTGGTGAAATATCATTTTCAAAGGAGAATTATTGACGAATATTTCTTTTCAGAATAAGATTAATGTACATACATGAAAGAAGTTTTTAACATAATAATTTTCCCTTTTAGCAATGGTTTCAACCATTTGTTTGATTAAAAATTCGATAATATGCGTAAACGCTTACTTTCTTAAGTGGTTTTGATCAGGACTGTATATATATATATATATATATATATATATATATATATGTATGTATATATATATGTATATATATATATATACTTTCTTAATCGATGTTTTCTCTTGACAATATATCGGTTGAAAGACGTCTCGAGGTTTATTTTAGTTTTTTTTATAATCACTATTTATAAATATATAAATTTACTCTTAAATCGTTTTTATTAACGCTTTCCCCTTTATTAATTATTTATTTCCCAGCTCGGTATGTCTCCGGATATCTTGTTCAAAGCTATTATTAATATATATATCTGTGTGTGTGTGTGTGTGTGTGTGTGTGTGTGCGTGCGTGCTTTTGTGTGTAACATTGTACAAACCTTGTAAAGAAAAATGCGTTCACCGCCATCATAATACTGAATTGCACATTCGGGGCTGTGGCTCTTTTCGTTCGAGGTAGCTTTTGGAGAAGTTTCAGACAAAGTGAATTGCCCTGCGGAATTTACCGTATACGCCCATACTTTTTCATCTGAATAATAATTATAAGAAGAATAATAATAAGAAGAACAAAAACAAGAAGAAGAAGAAGAAGAAAAGCAAATAAGTAAAACAACTGAAATATTAAGCAAAACCCTTTGAATGCGCAGACTATTACACATGGACAACATATGAACGTATGATCAATAAAACTTTTCTCTCATGCATGGAGAATTGTTATCATATTTGGGCTTGTGCATCTACTACTAGTCTCTCGCTCATGGACAGAATTCAAAAGAGAGTCGCCAACCTTATAGGTCCCGAACTGTTAGCTGGCTTCAGCTTTTGTCCCATCGACGAAATCTTGCATCCCTCTGCCTGTTTCACAAGTATTTTAATGGTGGATGCTCCGACGAATTACAAATTCTTGTAGCACCTCGTCGTAAATATCACCTAACAGACCCGGCAACAGCAAAATCCCACCCCTACACAGTAGAGATCCCCAGATGCCAGAAAATATTCTACTCTAATAGTTTCTTCTCCAAAAATGCAAGACTTTGGAATTTCCGTCCGGGTCCCTGTTTCCCTGACTGTACTATGCTGAAGTTCAATTGTAATGTAAACAGAGATCTTGCTGCTCAACTCCCTACATAGCATCCTTGCAATTTACGCCCCAGATAGTAGACCCCTACATCAAAGTGGCATTTGTTTTGTGTGAAAATGAAAAAAAAAGTATCAATAAATGTTTAGCTATATTTTCGTACCTCCATTTATAATTCAAACTCATTTCAATACGTACAAGCAATAAATATCAGACCACATTTTGATATACTATGTACTTTTTGATTTTAATTATAAACGTTACAAAACTTTCAGTGCGAACCGTATTTCGTATTTTATAAGATTCACACCTGGAAGATGTGATACTAATTAGAAATACATTTACCTTTAAATAAATAAGCTTTGCTGGTTTTCTTTGAATATACAGCGGCTTGTACCAAATCCGGACCACCGGGGAAAAGAGTTTGGACAGGCGTCTTTTTTCCATTTTGTCCGTCAATAACTTCTCCTTGGTCAACAAACACAAAATCTACTTCTTTTACTGAAAACAGAAAAATAATTAAAATCTTTTAAAATTAAGTACTTATGCAGAATAGATACCGTGCTGAAATAATAACGTTATTATTTAGAACCTCAATCTTAACATGGAGAGAGAAGGGTGTTTTGTAAGTATTCTGTACTTTAACCTTACAATTTCATAAAAAAAGATACAGTAAAACGTGGATTTTACTTGAAAATACTATTTTAAAAAATAGAACGATACTTTCTCTGCACTAACTCATAGGGGATTCTATTTGGGATCAGATTTGCAGGAATACTTTATAGGGAGTTGGGCACATTACACTTGAACTTTTGCATGTCAGTACAGTCACGGAAGTATGGGCCCGGGAGGTAATTCTAAAGTCTAGGAGTTTGAGGAAAGAAGCTGTTTGAGTAGAAAGCTTTGAAGCATCTCGAATTATTTACGTCATCAACAGTGAAAAGATGGTATTTTACTACTTCTCGGGCCATTAATGTCGTGGGAGCTCTACTATGTTGAGTTCGTCCGAGCCTTTTTTATTTTTTATTGAAGCACTTGTAAAACAGGCACGGGAATGCCACATTTCGGCGATGGGACAGTGATTGGAGTTAGGCCGACAGTGTGGAACCTATTAGATTGACGACTCTTTTCTGAACTTTATCTAAGAGCGACAGGCTACTGGTAGATGCACCAGCACAGATGTGACAACAATACTCCATGCATATGCGAATAGTTGCTTTGTAAAGATACAGGGTACTTTCAGGTGTGAGTAATCTCTTAGCACGGTAGAGAGAGTCCATGTGTAAATTCATATTGTTTGTGAATGTTAAGCCTAACAGCTTGAAGGAAGCACTTTAATTCTTTTGACGAGTGTAACTTTTCAGTAAACATATATATACTTAGTGCGAACTCAATTAACCCAAATTACCATGCGGGAGCGCAGGAATACTTGGTTTAGAACCTATCCTATTGGAGCGGCTGTTTTATTATATTAGTATAGTCGTAGTGGGCAATGAAAGGGGCCCTGCACATATCTCCGATGAGCATTCCCAAGGCCACAATCATGTGGATGAAGAGTTGGCAGATGGTCTACATTTTGCCTGTTTGGTACTTATGTACATCCAATTTATCCAGCACTACTCGCCCTCAAACTGAAACCATTAACTAAAATGACAGCTTAAACAAAAACTACAATCAAACGAGGCACAAATCCAAATAAAACTAAATCGCCTTTTTCCTTGATGTTCGCAGTCAGAAATATCCGTGGATTTATAACTAATTTAGATAATGTAGAAAATTATTTCTTAGCAAAGTCCCCGGATATCTTAGTTCTAAAAAAAATTAACTTACACTCGCCCGTCTAACCACTCTAAGATGCTTGATTATCTCCCACTCTGCCGTAAGGAATCAGGCAGAATTGCACGGACTTGGAGTCTATATTCGAAACACACTCTCCTTGATGAGAGAATCCAAACTAAAATCAAACAACCTGGCCTCAATGTGCCTTAGACTAAACTTGTAACAATAGCTACTTATATTTTCTTTACCCTTTATCTCGACCCAGGACTGTACCCTAAACAATTAAGTCTCCGACAGCATAGATGCAACACTTTTTTTTAGACATTGGTGCCCAAGTACCTGCATTTGGTGAGTTTAATATCATAGTAATTGGATTAGTTTCTCACACATAGCTTTTCCATATCCCATTCTAAGACAGTCACGTTCCCGACTCGTCTCCCAGATCGACAGGATCAGTAAGTCTCACTTATAGATTTATTTCTGACGACAGTTGCCGGGAATTATGTAACAAATGCTCATAGTCCACTCGAGAATTCCGTTCACATTGTGAGAATCACGCTAAACTTTCGAATCGGAGCTTAAGAGTTATACAAAAAATATGTAACACTTACTTCTCATGGCCGCATCGATGGTTTTGTATGACTGCTGGCAAAAACCAACTTCATCCCCACCTTTAGCATCATCGTCCGGAAGTACCTTATCATCTGTAACTCCACCATTATCTGGTAATGCATCATCTTTACCCCCATCAGCATCGGGGTTAACTGCATCATCATCATCTGTAACCCCACCATTATCTGGTAATGCATCATCTTTACCCCCATCATCATCGGGGTTTACTGCATCATCATCATCTGTAACCCCACCATTATCTGGTAATGCATCATCTTTACCCCCATCATCATCAGGGTTAACTGCATCATCATCATCTGTAACTCCACCATTATCTGGTAATGCATCATCTTTACCCCCATCATCATCAGGGTTAACTGCATCATCATCATCTGTAACTCCACCATTATCTGGTAATGCATCATCTTTACCCCCATCATCATCAGGTTTAACTGCATCATCATCATATGTAACTCCACCATTATCTGGTAATGCATCATCATAATGTGTAACGGCATCATCATCTTTAGTTTCATCATCATTTTGAAATGCCCAATCCTCTGTAACTCCATAATCACCATCATCATATTCATATCCATAATCATCTGCAAGAAAATAAAACCCTTTAAAATAAAAATCACGATCGACAAAACAAAACATATAAAAACAAGGAAATCAAGCCACACTACAAAACCCCATTCTCATGAGTGAATTTCAAAATATTATATGGAAATAAACGCGGTCTATTCTTCAATATGTTATAGATAGATATATTATCAGTAAAATCGATATTCGCTTCTAACTAGCATATGATTTTTCACTAGTGGGATCTGTGGAAGTTCCACAGAGGACACTTTCATATGTAATATATTGATGTTAGCATTCTGTAGATGTTCAGTGTTAATGGAGACTCTCTGATATTATTTTAGCTTTTTTGTTAAAACTGTAATCTGAGCTAGCACGAAGGTCCGGCAAGTACGCTTAAATATGATATTTTAAATATTGCAGTTTTTCTATCTATTATTATAGAGTTAATGTTCTATCGATTTTCATATTTTATAAAATTTCGATTTCAAAAATAAAAAATACATATATTCATAGCATTTGGGTGCATTAGCTTGAATCGAAACCGAAATAAAAACTTATGATATATATATATATATATATATATATATATATATATATATATATATATATATGTAACTTAAGCTCCTTCAGCCATAATCGAAACCGAAACTAAAGCTTATGAAGAATTCTTGATAAAATTATTAATAAAAAAATTACTGGAGTGCTATCAGTCATAATCGAAACTGAAACCAAAACTTATGAAGAATTCTTGGTAAAATTATTCATGACAAGAAATGGAAGTATATAACAATTAAACGACCCGGATGTAAGCGTGACACAGAAAGTAGCACAAACGCTGTCGTATTAATGTATATATATTATGTCTTCTTCAACTATATTTTTACAAAGCAAAATATAGTTCTATTTTGTTCTTTTTTAATAAAAAAATTGTACTATAGAATTAATCAATGGAAACGAATAAGGATCCCAGGGTACTTTTACACAGGTATACATTAGTCAATGTAATTAGAAGTACAAGCCATGTTTAGTTTCAGAACAGTTTCCGATGGTTCGTTGTCCTGAGATGTGACTGGTTTGCAGTAGACAGAACAGTTCCGATGGTTCGTTGTTCCACACTAATCCTTAGAGGTAACTGGTTTGCAGTAGACAGAACAGTTCCGATGGTTCGTTGTTCCACACTAATCCTTAGAGGTAACTGGTTTGCAGTAGACAGAACAGTTTCCGATGGTTCGTTCTTCCACACTAATCCTGAGAGGTGACTGGTTTTAACTAGACAGTTCCACAGAGAAAAAGATTCTTACCGTGTCGAGACGAAAAAAAAATATGCGAAATTGCTACAGAAAAGGTTTAATATTTATGGAGCAATTCTGATTTCTATTTGGTTGGTAGCAGAACGTGAATTAATTCGATTCGTCAGTTCCTAGCAGCATCGTCTATAAATAGAATCGCCCGACTGTGTAGGATCATACCCCATTATGCATCAAAAATATTGTAACATCCCCCCTATTCTTATAATGGGGAGGTCCCTTGTGTTCGTTCTGCTCAAAAATCAATATATATTTTTATATTCAATTATACATAACAAAAATTAGAAATCATTTGGATCTTAAAATTTTAGCATGTAAAAAGACGCCGTTCAGATGTCAAAACAGATATATCTGTGTACAAAAAAGAGAAATAAAATATATGGAAGGTATTTTTACCTTAAAAAGGGGTGGGTATGTAAAAAAGAAGCCATTTCTTAAATTTAATTATGCAGTTTTGTAAAAAAGAGAAAGAAAAAACGCATACATGTATACATATAAACAAGTATGCATGAAAATAAACATACGTTTAAAGAAAGTTTTTTTGTTTTGTTTTTTTTTTGTTTTGTTTTTTTGTTGATTAAAACAATGCACAAAATAAGACATTTTTGAAAAATAAGAAAGAAAACTGATGTGCACCAAAAAAATAAAAGTCAATTTTAATTTATGTCTGCCTTAAAATAAGCATGCAAAAAGTATTTGTCGAAAAGGAAAATTACAAAGAAGAGGTTTTTAACAAGTTACTTTTTTCTTTTTTTTTAAATTTATTTTAGTAAAAGTATTAGTTACGCATTAGTAGATTAAAGTGTTAATACAAACAAAATGGATGCAGCTTAACGTCTTTACCCAGGACTACTTTTTTTTAATATATAGAAATTTATATACATACAGGCCCGTGGAAAAAATTATTCAATCGAATCTCCCAACGAGTTTCGAAGAAAAACGCTTTAACTTTATTCTAATTGCGGGTTTCGTGAATACATCAGCGATATTTTTTATGATATGTAATTCAAAATAATGGATTCCTTTTTCACCTCGGTTTTTACGAAATGGCATTGTATATCTATATGCTTAAATCTTTGGTTGATTATCGAGTTCTGTGCTAAGACTATACTGTCTTGATTATCACAATTAATTACTACGAGGCTTTTAGTTAATTCTAGCTCTAAAATAGTATTTAGGATATTTTTAGGGTAAAGTGCTTCCTGGGTCGTGTGTGTGATCGCGATAAATTCTGCTTCATACGTAGAGAGAGATCCAATCTGTTGCTTTTTAGATTTCCATGAAATAATAGGCCCATTTTCTGAGAGTCTGAAACAATATCCAGATATACTTTTTCGATATTAGTCGTTTCCCCAATCTGAATCCGAAAATCCTTCTAATATTGGGGGATTTTTTTTTTATTTTCTAAATACTAACTTCTGTTCTTTAGTTCCTTTTAAATAACGAAGGACTGGTTTAGCTCTGTTTAAATCCTTCATTGTCGGTTGTGATAATTTTTGTGATAGTTTTGTTACTGTATAGCATATATCGGGTCTGGTCACAGTCATTAAATATATAAGACTACCTATAATTTCCCGGTATAATTTATCATTTATTATTTCAGATTCTGTATGTATATTTTATTAATATCATTTTCGACCGGTGTAGAGCGTTTCTTGTAATCTCCCATTCCAAATTTTAATAGTATTTTGTCGATGTATCTCGGTTGATTCATCGTGACAAGTCCTGTGCTTTGAGTAAATTCTATCCCCCAAAACCAGGATATTTTGCCGAGATCGGTCATTTTGAATCTTTTACTTAATTTGTTCTTAACATCGGTTAACATTATGTCACAATTTGATGCGATTAAAATATCATCGACCCACAAAACCAAAATCAGTAGTTTATCGTCTTTGTGTTGGGTATATAAACAGGGGTCTGCAGCGCATTGTCTAAATTGTTGTTTAATAATATAATCATGAAATACTGTGTTCCAACACCGAGAACTCTGCTTTAGACCATATAATGACTTGTTAAGTTGCCACACGCTATTTTTATTTTTCATTATAAATCCCTCTGGAGGGGTAATATAAATTTCACAGTCTATTGGCTCATTCAAATAAACATTTTTTTACGTCCATTTGATGGATGTTTAGGTCATATTGTGATGCGACCTGCAGTAAAACTCTGATTGTCGTTAGGTTTGTGGTCGGTGAAAACGTAGAAAAATATTCTATACCGTAAATCTGAGAGTACCCTTTAGCAACAAATCTAGCTTTGTACTGTTCTACGCCTGATGCTGTAGTCTTTTTTGTAAAGACCCATCTTGTAGAAATAACATGTTTATCTTTTGGGAGAGGCACTACCGTATAGGTATCATTTTCGGTTAAAGCATCTATTTCTTTTTTCATGGAAATTTTCCATTCATCACAATGTTCTGAATTAATTGCTTCGTTAAAGCTTTTTGGCGCATTTTACATAGAATAGCAATAGTCGTTTTGATAATCTTTTATATTGTCGACCACAAAAAAATCGGGTCGCCTTCTATTTCTTTTGGGATATCTTTCGACTTTATCATCACCATCATCACATCATCATCATCATTATGGATACTCTTGTATCCGTGAATTATTTTGCTTTCATTTGTTTTAATAATTTGAGGAAATATAATTTCATCTTCTTCATATGACGGGGTATTGTCTTTAAAATTAAACGTGTCTGTGAATTTTACACATCGGGTTCTTTTTATTTTATTTTTCTCTGGAAAAAAATATTAAATTGGCTG
Organism: Euprymna scolopes; assembly: GCF_053919585.1. Taxonomy (NCBI): domain Eukaryota; kingdom Metazoa; phylum Mollusca; class Cephalopoda; order Sepiida; family Sepiolidae; genus Euprymna; species Euprymna scolopes. The sequence continues at coordinate 229,525 of NW_027633546.1, forward strand.
GACTGTTTTTATCGTATTCAAGAAATATACCTCTGTCGGCTTTCATATTCAATTTACTCTTTTGATCTATATATGCGAAGCAAGCTGAACCAAATATATGCATTCTGCTTAAATTTTTTTTTACCACAGACAGATTCATATGGATTTTTAGATAGTGTTTTGTTAAAGCACTTGTTGCGTATATAGGCTGCCGCCATAAGTGCATTTGAATCAAAACTCCTCAAAACCTCTGGATATAGTTCTATTTGTGCCACATTTTGCTGAGGCGGGCAGCAATTTAAATAACCACCCACTTATGCATAAAAAATATTGTAACAATAGTGTAGCGGGAATTTTGTAACTTGGATTACTTGGGGGGATGGTTCATCAAGAACTTGAAGACAATCAGGTTGTAGTCAGCTGGAAAGCAGGCAATCGGAAGAGCGTTCCACATGCGTGCAGTTCTAAGAGAGAAGCTTTGTTCATGGAATCTCCATTTAGGTTCAAACACACAGATAAAGAGTGTGGGAAATTATTGATAGTGGTTTTGGTAAGACGAGTGTTTTTCGTGAAAGTTTGGCAAGGGGAGACCATAGATTGACGCTCTGGTGAGCATTTGCCATGAAAATAACGATAAAGCAGAGACAGGATCGGAACGTCTTATTACAAGAAATGGATGTAAGAGTGACATAGAAAATAACAAACACACTGTCCTATTAATATATATATATATATATATTATGTCTCCTTCCACACTATTTTTACAAATATAGTTCTATTTTGTTTTTTTTAATAAAAAACATCGTACTATAGAATTAATCATTGGAAACGAATATGGACCCCGGTGTATTTTGCGTCGTACCTGAACTCTAATTCCTATTAATATTTTTAACATCTATAATTTTCAAGTCAGAAATAAAGATCAAATCGCTAAAGAACATCTAAGAGTGTTATGAGAAAATAATTTATATATTTATACTGCGATATTTGATTCTAACTAGCATACTTTTTGTATTCCTCCATTATATTTTTAACTGTCATCAGATAAATCGATATTTCATTCGTAATAGCCTTATTTGTATAATTTCATTACACTTTAAACAAGCGAAAATTTTGTTCTATTCTGTTCTTTTTATATTAAGAATTTTAGGCTATGAAACCTTTTAAATAGATACATAATATTATCTGAAAGTACATTGTCAGTTAAAGCCATTGTAACAGATAAACTATCCTATGAATTTAAGAGAGAATACAATAGAAATTATAACATGTAAATTATACTATAAATATAAGAAAGAATAGAATTGCAATTATAACATATAAACTATCTTATACATTTAAGAAATCATACAACAGAAATTATAACATAAACTATCCTATGAATTAAAGGGAGAATAAAGTAGCAATTATAACATATAAACTATTCTATGAATTTAAGAGAGAATACAATAGCAATTATAACATAAAATATCCTATGAATTAAAGGGAGAATGCAATAGCAATTATAACATATGTACTATCCTATGAATTTAAGAGATAATACAATAGCAATTATAACAAACTATTCTATGAATTTAAAAAAGAATACAATAGCACTTATGACATAAACTATCCTATAAATTTAAGAGATTATACAATAGCAATTATAACATAAAATATCCTATCACTTAAGACAGAATACAATAGAAATTATAACATAAACTATGAATTAAAGAAAGTATATAATAAGTATCTATTAAAAAGCTTGCCCTATGTCTGAATACTCTATGTAAAATTTAAAATGTTTAGACCAAGAATTGGCTGAGTAATTTGGTAGAGACTGCAGAGGTCAATTTTTTAAAACTTTGACTCGAATTAAAAATATTGATTTATGTTTAAGTAACCTACATCTAAAATTCAAAATGTTTAGACAAGTCAGCTTGTATTGAAATGAAAATTTCCAATCCAAACAAAAGGGGATGTAGGTATAGGTAGATGAGAATCCTACAGACAAAGACATGTCAGCGTGTATTCTAATGAAAATTTCTAAGTCCATACAATAGAGCACGTAGGTATAGGTAGATGAGAATCCTATAGACCAAGACAAGTCAACGTGTATTCATTTGAAAATTTCTAAGTCCGAACAAGAGGGGATGTAGGTATAGGTAGATAAAAACCTTATAGGCTCAGACATGTTAGCATGCATTCAAGTGAAAATTTCTCTCTAATAAAGAGGGGGTGTAGGTATCAGTAGATGAGAAGCTACTTCACCAAGACATGTCAGCGTGTATTCAATTGAAAATTTCTAACTCCAAACCATAGAGAACGTAGGTATAGGTAGATGAGAATCCAACAGACCAACACAAGTCAACGTGTATTCAAACACAAATTTCTAAGTCCAAACAAGAGGGGATGTAGGTATCGTGAGATGAGAAGCTACTAGACAAAGACGAGTCAGCTTGTATTCAAATGAAAATTTCTAATCCAAACAAAAGGGTATGTAAATATAGGTAGATGAGAAGCTACTAGACCAAAACATGTCAGCGTGTATTCAAATGAAAATTTCTAACTCCAAAAGAGGGGATGTTGGTACCGGTAGAAAAGAAGCTAATAGGCCATGACGTGTCAGCATGTATCCAACTGAAAATTTCTAAATCTAAACAAGAGGGGATGTAGGTACCGGTAGATAAGAAGCTTATTGGCCAAGACACGTCAACGTGTATTCGATTGACAATTTCTTAGTCCAAACAAGAGAGGATGAAGGTCCCGGTAGATGGGAAGCTTATAGACCAAGACATGTCAACGTGTATTAAAATTTCTATGCTCAAACAAGAGAGTATATAGGTAGCGGTAAATAAGAAGCTAGTAGACCGAGACATGTCAACATGTATTCAATTGACAATTTCTAAGTCCAAACAAGAGAGGGTGTAGGTATAGGTAGATGAGAAGCTAATAGACCAACAGTCAACACATGTCAGCGTGTATTCAAATGAAAATTTCTAACTCCAAACAAGACGGGACGTAAGTATAGGTAGATGAGAATCCCATAGACCAAGATAAGTCAACGTGTATTCAAATGAACATTTCTAAGTCCAAACAATATAGGACGGAGGTATAGGTAGGTGAGACTCCTATAGACCTAAACAAGTCAACGTGTATTTAAATGCAAATTTCTAAGTCCAAACAATAGAGGATGTAGGTACCGGTAGATAAGAAGCTAATAGGCCAAGACATGTCAACGTGTATTCAAGTGAAAATTTCTAAGCCCACACAAGAAGGGATGATGGTATAAGTAGATTAGAAGCTACTTCACCAAGACCTGTCAGCGTGTATTCAAGTGAAAATTTCTAACTCCAAACTATAGAGAACGTAGGTATATGTAGATGAGAATCCAATAGACCAGGACGAGTCAACGTGTATTCAAACACAAATTTCTAAGTCCAAACAAGAGGGGATGTAGGTATCGGGAGATGAGAAGCTACTAGACCAAGACAAGTCGGCTTGTATTCAAATGAAACTTTCTAATCCAAACAAAAGGGGATGTATGTATTGATAGATGAGAATCCTATAGACAAAGACATGTCAGAAATTTCCATTGGAATACACGCTAAGTCCAAACAATAGAGTACGTAGGGATAGGAAGATCAAAATCCTATAGACCAAGACAAGTAAACGTGTATTTAAAGGAAAATTTCTAAATCAAAACAAGAGGGGATGTAGGTATACGTAGATGAGAAGCTAATAGACAAACACAGGTCAGCGTGTATTGAAATACAACTTTCTAAGTCCAAACAACAGGGAATGTAGGTATCGGGAGATGTGAAGCTCCTAGACCAAGACAAGTCAGCTTGTATTGAAATGAAAATTTCCAATCCAAACAAAAGGGGATGTAGGTATAGGTAGATGAGAATCCTACGGACAAAGACATGTAAGCGTGTATTCAAATAAAAATTTCTAAGTCGATACAATAGAGGACGTAGATATAGGAAGATAAGAAACTAATAGGCCAAGACAAGTCAAAGTGTATTCAATTGAAAATTTCTAAGTCCAAATAATAGGGGATGTAGGTAGCGGTAGATAAGAGGCTGATAGACCAAGACATATCAGCGTGTATTCAATTGAATATTTCTAAGTCCTAACAAGAGGGGATGTAGTTATAGGTAGATAACAAGCTTATAGGTCAAGACAAGTAAACGTGTATTTAAATGAAACTTTCTAAATCAAAACAAGAAGGGATGTAGATATAGGTAGATGAGAAGCCAATAGATCAAGATAAGTCAACGTGTATTCAATTGAATATTTCTAACTCCAAATAAGAGCAGATGTAGCTACCGGTAGATAAGAAGCTGATAGGCCAAGACAAGTCAAAGTGTATTCAATTGAATATTTCTAAGTCCAAACATAGAGGATGTACGTATAGGCTGATGAAAACCTATAGACCAAGACAAGTCAACGTGTGTTCAATTGAAAATTTCTAAGTCAAAACAAGACGGGATGTAGGTATTGGTAGATAAGAAGCTAATAGGCCAAGATATATCAGCGTGTATTCAATTGAATATTTCTAAGTCCTAACAAGAGGGGATGTAGTTATAGGTAGATAACAAGCTTATAGGCCAAGGCAAGTCAACGTGTATTCAATTGAAAATTTCTAAGTCAAAACAAGACGGGATGTAGGTACCGGTAGATAAGAAGCTACTAGACTAAGACATGTCAGCGTGTATTCAAATGAAAATTTCTTAGTCCAAACAAGAGGGGATGTAGGTATAGGAAGATGAGAATCCTATAGACCAAGACAAGTCAACGTGTATTCAAATGAAAATCTCTAAGGCCAAACAAAGGGGAATGTAGGTATAGGTAGATGAGAATCTAATAGGCCAAGACAAGTAAACGTGTATTCAATTGAATATTTCTATGTCCAAACAAGAGAGGATGTAGGTATAGGTAGATAAGAAGCTAATAGGCCAAGACAATTCAACGTGTATTCAAATGAAAATTTCTAAGTCAAAACAAGAGGGGATGTAGGTATTGGCAGATAAGAAGCTACTAGACAAAGACATGTCAGCGTGTATTAAAATGAAAATTTCCAAGTCTAAACAGTAGAGGGTGTAGGTATCGACAGATGAGCATCCTATAGACAAAGACAAGTGAACATGTATTCAATTGAAAATTTCCAAGTTCAAACAAGAGGGGATGTAGGTACCGGTAGATGAGAAGCTAATAGGCCATGACGTGTCAGTGTGTATTTAGGTGAAAATTTCTAAGTCCAAACAAGAGGAGACGTAGGTATGGGTAGATGAGAAGCTAATAGGCCAAGACATGTCAGCATGTATTCAATTGAAAATTTCTAAGTTCAAAACAGTGTAAGGAAGTATCTGGAATGCCCGATCGAGCCTGCTGCCACCTTGGGTACATGTAGACGTTGCAAAATGCTTTCTAATCTGCTAGGCCCATCGAGACTTAGTTTTTTTTCTTTCTCTGGACCGTGTAGGTTGGCGTCTGGAAGTGCCCGATCTGCGCCTACTCTTACCTTGACATATCAACGTGTATTCAAGTTGACACTACTAAGTTCAAAACGGGCGTTAGGTACCGGTAAATGTGAAGATTATCAATCTAGACATGTTGAAATTTATGTTCACACATAGGGGATGGCGAGAGGGGGAATAGGGATAAAGAATAAAAAGAGAGAGATAGACAGATCTAGATAAATACAGAGGTATAAACTGAGACAGGGAACACAAGCATTGTTTTTACTGGTTAATTTTACACCAGAATACACGTTTAGATTTTATGTAGATTTTTTTCTGTAGGGAACAAGCAAATAGCACACATAATATCTAGACATAAATATATACATAAAACAATTAGTTATGAGATATATCTGAACTACTCCAAAAAGACAATAATAATGAATATCATCACTCACCTTTGAAAATTATCCAGGCTGTATGCCTACTTACATTCCATCAAACACCAGAAAATCATGATCCATTGTTTGGTTGACTTTTTATTTTGTTTAATTTTTTTTTCTTTTCATACACATTTGTAATTGTGTCTTGCTTTAATCAAGTATTTTTTTTAGTTAACCTGTGGTGTTGGGAGAGGGGTTAACATGAATCAATCGGAGAGAGGTTAACATGAATCAATTTTGCTTAAACATTTTTTTTAATATATATGTATATATTAGTTTACGGAGTCATTGCAGTACCAAGTCTGACACTGTAATTGCTTGAAAAGTATTGCATTTGGAAGGGTTCTTTTATTTTATTTTTTTTTTCTTGAGGTGTGCGGGAATTTCAGTAGGGGAAGTTTCTGCTGATTTCAGGTTCCAAGACAGTAAAGTTGTATTTTATTGTTTGTGCATCAATTTCTTACATATTTTTTTGTGTTATGAAGTGAAAATGAATGACTTGCAAAGACATTTACATGTTTGCATTCTTTTTTATTTTTTAATTCTTCACTTTTTTTTTGTTTTAATGTCCCAAGAGTGAACGAAGACGGATAAGTCTTATTCAGCAGAGTGGAAAAAAAACAGGGTACTTTTGGCTGTCCTCAATAGATCTGTCCAGAGTAAAATGTGTCCAAGTTATTGCCCTAATAAAGTGAGAACCATACCCCAAAACTAATGCAGAACTCTACTTATGTATTGCACAGCTACAAGAGCTAACTTGTCTAGGATAAGTGCCATATAAATTTGCAAAACTCACTATATAGCTCTACTTATTAACCGATATGAACTTAAATTGCCGAACATGTCTCAAAAATTTTCTACAGAGCTCTACTTAGAAATGAGCACTCTCAAAGAATTTGTCCAACATAATTTTGAAATATGTTTTTTTAAGTTACCATAGAGCTCCCAAATAGGAAACTTGTTTCAAATTCTTGTCATATGTATATGTATATATTTTTAAAAAACTACAGTATATCTATCCTTATGTATTGACATTTATGTTTTCAAAACATACTGCAGAGCTCTTCATGTTTTCTGAATTTTATGCCTTCATCTATTAATGTATTGAGCACTCTCAAAGTATATTCGTGTAGCTGAATTGCCATACATGTTTTCTGAAAGTCTATATTTAGCTCGACTAATATATTGAACACTGTCAAAATAAATTTATGCAGTTGAAATGCCATGTCTGTTTCTCAAATGTTTTATTTAGCTCTACTAATATATTGAGCACCCTGGAAGTAGATTTGTCTAAAATAATTGCCAAAATGTTTCCAAATCTTACTACAAAGCTCTATAAATTCATTGAGCACTCTCAAAGTAAATTCGTCTTGCATAATTAAACAATGCAATTTTAAAATTTACTACACAGCTATACTAAACTATGGAGCACATGCAAGCATCATTGGCATATATGTTTTAAACTTACAAAAGAGCTTTACTCGAAGTAAATTTGTCTAGAATAAATGAGAAAAATTCTTTCAAATCTTTCCACAGGAGTCTACCACAGTATTAAGCACTCTGGTAATTACTTTTCTAGCATACTCGCAATACACAATTTTAAAACTCACTACAGAGCTGTACTTATCTATTTTGCAGTCTCAAAGAATTTTGGATCGCATAACAGAAATTTATATTTTTCAAATAACTTCAAAGCTTAACTCATACATTGAGCACTCTTAAAGGAAATTTCTCTGCTATAAATGACAAATGTTTTCAAAACTAAATACAGAGTTTGGAAAAAATAGCTGATATTATTACAGGTTACTTTTCTTCAAATAGATATAAACGAGCGTTATACAAGAGTGCTCAATAAGACAGAGCAATAAAGACATTTTATTTAGATTTTTACTTAATGATTACACTATCAATAGTGCTCAAAACTAGACAGAGCTGATATTATAAAACGTTTATTTTATTACAGGTAAATAAATATTAAGATTTAACCAGAGTTATATAAGAGTGCTCAATAAGACATAGAACAATAAAGACATTTTATTTAGAGTTTTACTTAATAATTACACTTTAAATAGTGCTCAACACTAGAAAGAGCTGATATTATCAAACGTTTATATTAATGAAAGAAAATTATATGTGAGTGCTTTATCATACATAGAGCAATATTGACATTTTAGATTTTTCATTGAGAATTCATAAAAATGTGAATAAAATTAGTAAAATGTATATTATAATATGTCATTAAAACAATACAAAAAAGTGTGGCCATCTAAATTGACGTATGCATTTTTTAACTTATCAACTTGCTCTACTGATGTATTGAGCACTCTACATATAAGTCCTGTCATTTCAATTTCTATATATATATTTTAAATCTTAACAGTTAGCTCTACTAATGCATTGAGCACTCTAGCAGTAGCTCTTGTCATCTAAATTCCATACATATTTCCAAAAATTTAACAACTATCTCTACTAATTCATTAATCACTGTATATATTTATCTTTCTGTCTCTCATTATCTATCTATCTATCTATCTATCTATCTATAAAAGTGAAAATGTCTGTCTGTGTATGTGTGTGTAAATTTTCCTACGCAATAACTGTCAATTTTTAGTCTACAGACTCAAAATTTGATATACAGGGTACTGAGATATGTGAAAATCTGTGATCAGTTTTTGGACAGAAATTTGGCGATTAAGGGGTCAAAGTTCAACGATTTGAACTTTGAGAACTCTACAAAACTCCTCCGACAATTATGGGTCTGAACACTTGAAATTTTAGATATAGTTTCCTTAAACATGGCTCTAACTTAATAACTTGATTCGAGCACAAAACAATAAATTTTAAGGGTTCATAATAGGGGTCAAACTTGAAAAAATTGACGGTTTTTTTTTTTTTTTTTTTTTTTTGGTTGGGGTATACAACGCATACAACGCCAAAAAACCGGGCAACGCCGGGAACCCATGCTAGTATATATATATATTCAACTGAGAATTTTTATATAGATCACATAATTATTAGAAGTGTTTGTATATAGATCACATAATTATTAGAATTTTTTTTCCATCAATTTTTTGACTTGGGTTATCTTTTTTTAATTGACACATGAAAAAAATCTATGTGCTATTCAAGACAAGAAATAAAAGAAATAAAGAAAATTCTTACCTGTTACCTCCCAGGTGTTATCTTCACTTTTTCTCTTTTCTGGTTCTTGCTGAAACTCATGGCAATTTAATGTTTGTTTGTGTTCTTTGTTACATATATATATAATTTTTACTGTGATGATTTTTTTCTTTTAATTATTTAAAAACATTTTTTTAGATTTATATAATAAAGAGAGACAATAATATAACTAGTGGATCTTTTTTAATGATATATTTAACTTTCTGGCTATGATCAAACACCTATGTACTTTTTTTGTAGTTGCATAAGTTAGCTGATGAGAAGAAATACAAGCAGAACTGCATTCATTTAAATAAAGCTAATAGTTTAGAATTTGATTGTACCCAGATGTGCATGTACACAAAGAAAGAAACACTTACTTGAGGACTTCTGTAACTACAGGAAACATGTGGCAGCCAGGATAGGTGATGCTGCTGGATTCAGTTGTTTTTTTCCAATCCACATAATTCTCACAACAGCTGATAGTAGAATTCCATCATGATCAAGAGGAGTACATGAAATTACAAAGATATACACACAGAAGGAAAGAAAAAGAATACTTACTCTACTTCTATGACAATGATTGCTGCAAAGACTTTGAGATGCTAATGTTGGAAGAAACAAATAGACATACATCATACACAGTTTGATTGTACCCAGATGTGCTTTAACGCAAAGAAAGAAATACTTGATTCAAACTGTACAGCACATGTGGAGACAGGAACGGTGATGCTGCTAGGTTTCGTTGCTTGTTCCAATCTATAAAAAACAGATCATATTTATAGTGTTGATAATCTACTGCTGTATGAAAGCTCGAACAATGGAAACAGTTAAATTAAATTTTCACATCACAAAGATTGAAATCGAAATAGAAAGAAGAAAGGGTGATACTATACTCATCTTCCTGTCGGAGCAGACCACTTGCTGGTGACTGTTCGTTCGCCATTAAACTGGAAAGTAAAAAAAAAAAAGAGGTTCCGCCTGGGAAAGCTCTCGTCTGGGCAGCGAGGTGATGAACTCCCGAAAGGAGGGGCACTATATAAAAACAAGCTTTGCTGCAAACATCTCCTAAAAAGCGGTTTCTACTCAGAATAACAGGCGGAGCAGAAAACAGAGGTGTTCTCTCTACCCAACAGGATTTGTAAAGATACCACTAGTTTGTGTTCATAAGACGGCGATGATCGCTCACAAAACTGGCATTCCTACTATCATATCGGAGGACGGTCATATATAATTGCACTACCATTTCGTATCAGAGGACCGTCATATATAAATGCACTACCATACCGTTTCGGAGTTTGTAGACAGTAGGAATAATAAAAGCGGCCTTAAAGCGGCTTGTGAGCACACAATCTAGTCGAACTCTAGTCGTCCTTGGTCGAGTCGAGGCAAGCATGCATTACATAGTAACACGAGCACGTGTCGCCTGCTTAGAGGGTAGCCCCCATGGGGAGATTCGAAAGCGCACCTCACAGCGGAACAGCTTCGGAACCAATCGGACCGTACCCAGACTTGCAGCTATTTGTTAACTTGGAAGTGGAGTCAACACCCTGACACTGAGAATAGAGCTTTCGAAAAGCTCAAACCCAGTTGCATGCAAAGTCGGGGAAACTGGGAGCAGGCTGGGGAGAACACGCTCAATTGGGGCCTTGGAAGCAAACGGGAGGCCCATTTTTCTCTTTCGTTCGGTTTACATCTTTCGGGTATTGTTCTCCTTTCAGCCTGCCCCCCTTCACGCCTTTTTGCTCGCCACATGCAAGCGTATAAAAAGACGACCAGATGACGGACGCAACAAACTCATGCCGACATTTTCTGGATTTCTTTTTTGCCAGAGCCCATTTAGCCGTGTAGCTGTTAAACTACAACGTTACACCCCCCTACCACGGTGAGGATAGGGTTGGACTTTAGGGGGGAAAATACACATCCACAATTACTAATCTTACTATTCGCGTGCTTTACATTAAGGTTAGGAAAAGGAGTTAAAACTAAAAAATTATACAAAATACTGTCAGAAACACACCCAATATTTGTCCGCCTATCTGACCGGAACATATATTAAGTGAGTTTATAATAGCATTTTGTATAATTTTCTAGTTTAAACTCATTTTAACTTCACGTATTCAAGAGAAATCTCGCCAACATTTGTCTTCTTTAAATATATCGATAAACACTGAATGTTTTTCGAACATAAACATAAACGTCCTGTTTTTTTTTATTAACAATAAAAATATCAATTAAATAAAATACTTTAGAAGACTACCTAACATTTGGAATATGACAAAACATTTCAAAGACAGTTACAGAAAAAAAAATTTTTAAAAAAACCGTTAGAGAAATTTGGCGGTCGGCGGTATTTTTTATTAAAAATTAAAATGTCTAATAGAAAAAGTACCTAACGTTTGGAATATGACAAAACATTTAAAAGACAGTTACAGAAAAATGATAAATAAAATTAAAAAAAAAAAAACGTCAGAGAAATTTGGCGGTCGGCGGTATTTTTATTAAAAATTAAAATATCTAATAGACAAAGTACCTAACGTTTGGAATATGACAAAACATTTCAAAGACAGTTACAGAAAAATAATAAATAAAATTAAAAAAAAAAAAAAAACCCCCGTTAGAGAAATTTGGCGGTCGGCGGTATTTTTATTAAAAATTAAAATGTCTATTAAAAAAACATTTGGAATATGAAAAAACATTTCAAAGACAGTTACAGAAAAATAAATAAAAATTAAAAAAAAAAAAACCGTTAGAGAAATTTGACGGTCGGCGGTATTTTTTTTTATTAAAAATTAAAATGTCTAATAGAAAAAGTACCTAACGTTTGGAATATGACAAAAAATTCCAAAGACAGTTACAGAAAAATAATAAATAAAATTAAAAAAAAAAACCGTTAGAGAAATTTGGCGGTCGGCGGTATTTTTTATTAAAAATTAAAATATCTATTTGAAAAAGTACCAACCGTTTGGAATATGACAAAACATTTCAAAGACAGTTACAGAAAAATAAATAAAATTTAAAAAAAACCGTTAGAGAAATTTGGGGGTCGGCGGTATTTTTATTAACAATTAAAATGTCTAATAGAAAAAGTACCTAACGTTTGGAATATGACAAACCATTTCAAAGACGGTTACAGAAAAATAATATATAAAATTTAAAAAAAGCCGTTAGAGAAATTTGGCGGTCGGCAGTATTTTTATTAAAAAGTAAAATATCTAATAGAAAAAGTACCTAACGTTTGGAATATGACACAACATTTCAAAGACAGTTACAGAACAATAAATAAAATTAAAAAAAAAAAAACCGTTAGAGAAATTTGGCGGTCGGCGGTATTTTTTATTAACAATTAAAATGTCTAATAGAAAAAGTACCTAACGTTTGGAATATGACAAAACATTTCAAAGACAGTTACAGAAAAATAATATATAAAATTAAAAAAAAAGCCGTTAGAGAAATTTGGCGGTCGGCGGTATTTTTATTAAAAATTAAAATATCTAATAGAAAAAGTACCTAACGTTTGGAATATGACAAAACATTTCAAAGACAGTTACAGAAAAATAAATAAAATTTAAAAAAAAAAACCGTTAGAGAAATTTGGCGGTCGGCGGTATTTTTTTTATTAAAAATTAAAATATCTAATAGAAAAAGTACCTAACGTTTGGAATATGACAAAACATTTCAAAGACAGTTACAGAAAAATAAATAAAATTTAAAAAAAAAAAACCTTTAGAGAAATTTGGCGGTCGGCGGTATTTTTTATTAAAAATTAAAATATCTATTTTAAAAAGTACCAACCGTTTGGAATATGACAAATCATTTCAAAGACAGTTACAGAAAAATAAATAAAATTTTAAAAAAAAAAAACCGTTAGTGAAATTTGGCGGTCGGCGGTATTTTTTATTAAAAATTAAAATATCTAATAGAAAAAGTACCTAACGTTTGGAATATGACAAAACATTTCAAAGACAGTTACAGAAAAATAATTAATAAAATTTAAAAAAAAAACCGTTAGAGAAATTTGGCGGTCGGCGGTATTTTTATTAACAATTAAAATGTCTAATAGAAAAAGTACCTACCGTTTGGAATATGACAAAACATTTCAAAGACAGTTACAGAAAAATAAATAAAATTTAAAAAAAAAAGCCGTTAGAGAAATTTGGCGGTCGGCGGTATTTTTTTTATTAAAAATTAAAATATCTATTAGAAAAACTAACGTTTGGAATATTCTATCCAAGAAAACACGGTCTATAAACTGCACAATTGTCACGCTAATTCTACAGTTTACGGACCGGCCTTAAATAATAACATTATATGCGTGCTTTCATCTAACAAATTATAAAAAAGACGTTAATTTCTATTTAAATTGAAATATTCTAGCCAAGAAAAACACGGTCTATAAACTGCACAAGTGAATCTCACATGTGATTATTTTTTTTATTACCAACAATATAATTATGATTTTTTTGTTATTTCAATAAATAAAAATAAAAGCGATGTGAATATTTGAAATTAAATAAAACTGAAATAAAATTATAAATGAAAAAAAAAGGTGTGGTCATACTAAGAAATCTCATTTGATTAATTCTATAGTTTACGGACCGGCCTGAAATAATAATATGTGTGTAATATGTGTATCTAAACTGCACAAGTGTCACGCTTTCTAACAGTATAAAAATTAAATATAAAAAGACGTTAAACTTGAAAATACTGTAAACTACACAAGTGTCGAAATTTGAAAAGAAATTCGACGTGTTTGTGAACTGTGCTCATACTAACAACGTTCATTTGAACACTTGTGCAGTTTACACATCTGAAATAAATGCGTCGTCTACTTTTGGATTTTGAAACGATGAAAATGTGTTGTTACCTTAAATTTGTTTGACATCAGAGAAGCAAACAGAAATATAGCAGCGGTAGGGCGTCGGGTTAGCTGGGTCTTCTGGCTGGTCATCTATTATTCTGGAAACTCTTCTCGCTGCCACGGTCAAACTGAATTTCGAGCCCGTTTTAGGGCTCTTTTATATTTCATTATCGGCGTGAAAACCGTTAACTTTTTCCGGGAAAAATCAAAGTTCGCAGTCGACGTTACAACCGTTTTACCTTTTATGGAGTTTGTGTTACGAAGCTGCCTTTTCATTGGTTGATTTAAACTTGTTTGGTTTGAAGTGGGATGTGGACACACGCACACACACACACACACACACACACACACACACACACACACACACACACACACACACACACACACACAAGTTTATAGAGACCGAGAGGGCGAGAGAGAGAGAGGGAGGGAGAAAGAGAGAGAGAGAGAAAGAGAGAGAGGGGGGGTTAGCACCCGAAACTTTAAAAAGTGATAAAAATATTAAAAAAACATTGTATTTTATACATCTATCTATCTATCTCTCTCCCTCTCTCTCTCTCTCTCCCTCTCTCTCTCTCTCTCTCTCTCTCTCTCTCTCTATATATATATATATATATATATATATATATATATATATATATATATATATATATATATTTATATACATATATGTAGAATTTTCGGCCGAAATTTAAAAAATTAAAACAACAAAAACATTCATATATTTCACAATAATTTCATATAAAGATGAATATCTATATTAAAAGAATTATTATTGTAATAATTAAGAAAATCTAGCAAACGTTGGTGCTTATATAGATCGGCCCCCATGGCCGTAAACATTGGTTCACACCAGTCCCTCTCGCTGAAGTCAACTGCAAATAAAGACATTATTTTTTATGCTTATTTGAGGAGTGACAGCTCGTAAAATAACAAGAGAAGAATTTATCTCCCATAGCAAAACATAACATTGGTTAACTGCCCTAAAAATTTTGAATGACCTCGAATGGCCTTAAACTTATGTGTGCTCATGTAAGATATTACTTGCTTGAAATGGAAATGAATTGTATAGCATGTACAGTTTACTACGAAGTTCTGTTTCAGCATTAAATAACTGCAAAAAACAGTTGAAGTAAGAGTCAAAGCCAAACCATCTTCAAAATAACTTTCAACTTTCAGAATTTAAAAGTAATTTTTAAGTCTTTAAACTGTTGAATAGAAATTAATTTGTTGAGGGAACAGAAGACAAAATAGTGAACAGCTGTTGCGATAACGCAAACTGATTTGCAATGCTTATTAAAATAGGAGGCTGGAAATCTGGGAATGATGGTTAGTTGCCTCCCTACGAGGGCAGAGTTTGACACAGGATCGATTTTAATGTGAGAAAATCCAGCTCTCCGTCTATTTGTTTTATTTAAATATTTTATTTCTCGATGGGGGGGGGATAAGTCTAGGAATGGTGGTGTTATCGAAGGAGGGGAAAAATCTGGACACTGCCACGGAAAACAAAATATTATGACAAAAAATAAATTTGACGGAGGACGAATTTTTCTCAAGATTTAAAATGTGAAACTTCATTCGATGGTCCATAAATTTTACGTTTTGTTTGTTTTGATTTTTTTTTTTTTTGCTTCGTGAAATGAAAATCCTCGGAAACTGCAGTGAATACGATTCTAATGTTTACGTTACGCAGTCTTGCTATCGTATAGAAAAGTCGGTACTTAGTAGCATACAGGGTAATTTTTAAAGGTGGAGACCAGAGAAGAAGGCGAAAAAATAATAAAATAGTTTTATATTATTTTTATTAATTATTAATAAATGAAATGAATCATTTCTATTTAAAATCCATTACGTATTATGCATGCAAAATTTAAAAAAAAATGCTTCAAATGCATGTGAAGAAGCTAAAGCAAAACTAAATGAATTTGACCTGATGTCGAGTTTATCTAAAAGCGACACCCGATTTTTCACTTGAAATTATTCCTCGTTCAATATATAGTTATATTCAGTTATCATATAATATTTATTAATAATAATATTAATTAATATTTAACAAAAACAACATGATATCATTTTGAATGACTATGCAGAATTTTTATCCCATTTTTTTTTACTGCGATCTTTAAACATTATCGTGTACTTTCACCTAACAATTTAAAAAAACATAGCATAAAAACTGAATCTAATGTGAAACTCTACTAAAATATAGCACGTACCGAAAAGTCGTTTTTATTTGTGTTCAAACTCGGGAATCTTTTTATTTGTTTTCAGACTCGGGAATCTTTTTATTTGTGTTCTGACTCGGGAATCTTTTCATTTGTGTTCTGACGTGGTAATCTTTTTATTTGTGTTCTGACTCGGGAATCTCATAATTTGTGTTCACACTCGGGAATCTTTTTATTTGTGTTCACCCTCGGGAATCTTTTTATTTGTGTTCCGACTCGGGAATCTTTTTATTTGTGTTCCAACTCGGGAATCTTTTTATATTATATTTGATACGGGAATCTTTTTATCTTTGTTCTTATTCGGGAATCTTTTTTATTTGTGTTCTTACTCGGGAATCTTTTTATTATTGTTGTGAATCGGGGATGTTTTCATTCATATTTGAGGCGGAAATTTTTGTTATTCGTGTTTTTTTTTCACGAATCTTATATTCATGATCTGACTCTGGAATCTATTTTTCATATACAAATTCAGGAACCTTTTTATGCATGGTTTTACCCTGTAATCATTTTATTCGTGTTCTGATACAGAAATTTTTTTATGTTTTCAACTTGATAGCCTTTTTATTCGTGTTCTGATTAAGGATTTTTTTTTTATTCGTGTTCAAACTCGGAAATCTTTTTATTCGTTTTCCAACTCGGGAAACTTGTGCTTCATTTTGAAAATGGGTTGATATGCCATAAAACCATGAAAAGTAAATGGCCGGATTGCACCTGACATTAAATGTGTCTAACTTGACTTTCCACTCAAATAGATATTCGCCATTTTGATCCCGTTCAGATATATACATGAAGAATACTCTTATTAACGTGCTAGTGCGAAGATCTGAGTGGCGACAAATTGTCGGGTGTCAGCGTTCTTGTTTCTATTAACGTACTAGTGCAAAGATCTAAGTTAAATGAAATAGATTACAAATGGCTCGGCAAGGTTGTATCTGAACTTTTTATTCAATGAAACCTAAGATTAATAAAACGAAATAATCGAGACCCGTGGAAATGCCACGGCGAATATTTCGAATTCAATAAAACAAAACGGAAGAATAGTCAACAAATAGGAAATTTAATAAAACATAAAAACTGAATCTAATGTGAAAATATCTAAAATAAAGCCCGTACCGAATCATCTTTCTTATTCGTGTTCTGACTCGGGAATCTTTATATCTGTTTTCCGGCTCCGGAATAGTTTTATTTGTGTTCAGACTCGGGAATCTAATAAGTTGTGTTCCGACTCGGGAATCTTTTTATTTGTGTTCACACTCAGGAATCTTTTTATTTGCGTTCCTACTCGGGAATCTTTTTATTTGTGTTCCGACTCGGGAATCTTTTTATTTGTTTTCCGACTCGGGAACCTTTTAATTTATGTTCAGACTCGGGAATCTTTTTATTTGTGATCTGACTCGGGAATCTTTTTATTTGTGTTCCGACTCGGGAATCTTTTATTTGTGTTCCGAATCGGGAATATTTTTATTTGTGTCCAACTCGGGAATTTTTTTTATTGTGTCCCGACTCGGGAATCTTTTTATTTGTGTCCCGACTCGGGAATCTTTTTATTTGTGTCCCGACTCGGGAATCTTTTTATTTGTGTTCCGACTCGGGAATCTTTTTATTTGTGTCCTGACTCGGGAATCTTTTTATTTGTGTTCACACTCAGGAATCTTATTATTTTGTTCCAACCCAGGAATCATTTTATTTGTGTTCTTACACGGGAATTTTTTGATTTGTGATCACACTCGGGAATCGTTTTATTTGTGTTCCGACTCGGTAATTTTTTTAATTTGTGTTCAGACTCGGGAATCTTTTTATTTGTGTTCTGACTTGGTAATCTTTTTATTTGTGTTCCGACTCGGGAATCTTTTTATTTGTGTTCCGACTCGGGAATCCTTTCATTTGTGTTCACACTCTGGAATCTGTTTATTTTTGTTCTGAGTCGGGAATCTTTTTGTTTATATTCCGACTCGGGAATCTTTTTATTTGTGTTACGACTCGGTAATTTTTTTTATTTGTGTTCTGACTCGGGAATCTTTTTATTTGTGTCCCGACTCGGGAATCTTTTTATTTGTGTCCCGACTCGGGAATCTTTTTATTTGTGTCCCGACTCGGGAATCTTTTTATTTGTGTCCTGACTCGGGAATCTTTTTATTTGTGTTCACACTCAGGAATCTTATTATTTTGTTCCAACCCAGGAATCGTTTTATTTGTGTTCTTACACGGGAATTTTTTGATTTGTGATCACACTCGGGAACCGTTTTATTTGTATTCCGACTCGGTAATTTTTTTAATTTGTGTTCAGACTCGGGAATCTTTTTATTTGTGTGCCGACTCGGGGATCTTTTTATTTGTTTTCTGACTCGGGAATCTTTTTATTTGTGTTCTGACTCGGGAATCTCATAATTTGTTTTCACACTCGGGAATCTTTTCATTTGTGTTTACACTCGAGAATCTTTGTATTTGTGCTCCGATTCGGGAATCTTTTTATCTTTGTTCTGATTCGTGAATCTTTTTATTCTATTTCTGAGTCGGGAATCTTTTTATTATTGTTGTGAATCGGGGATGTTTTCATTCATATTTGAGACGGAAATTTTTGTTATTCGTGTTCTGATTCATGAATCTTATATTCATGTTCTGACTCTGGAATCTATTTTTCATATACAAATTCAAGAACCTTTTTATGAATGGTTTTACCCTGTAATCATTTTATTCGTGTTCTGATACAGAAATGTTATTATGTTTTCAACTTGATATCTTTTTTATTCGTGTTCTGATTAAGGAATTTTTTTTATTCGTGTTCAAACTCGGGAAACTTGTGCTTCATTTTGAAACACAAAAATGGGGTGATATGCCATAAAACAATGCAAAGTAAATGGCCGGATTGCACCTGTCATTAAATAACTCGAAAAATGTTAATAAAAACTTTAGCACGACTGTATGTATTTAAAGTTGTGTAAAGTTTTTACATTTAATAGATTAAATCAACTGTTATAATTTATATAAATTGTTCTCGTGTCTAACTTGACTTTCCACTCAAATTGAGATTCGCCATTTTGATCCCGTTCAGATATATACATGAAGAATAATTTTATTAACGGACTAGTGCGAAGATCAGAGTGGCGACAAATTGTCGGGTGTCGGCGTTCTTGTTTCTTTGGAGAAGGTCAGCCTTCACAAGTTTGGTTTGGAATGGATTTCTGTTTTCAACAGAAATGGAAGCCAGTAAGAATAACAATACTAAGAACAACAATTATTATCATCAAGGGTGAAAGGCGCTTTTAGTGTACGAGCACAAAGGAATCATAATTATTGGCTTCTCCATTTCATTTTCAACAGACAGACTGTTCCGCTGTATTACAGTTCTTAAGTGTGACTAGATTAAAACTTATCATAGCCAGTTATCCAATTTACAACCAGCTAATGGACAGCCGACACATTTATTGAGACATGCGATAAGCACTAATTGTCCACAGACGAACTGTTCCACTGTATCACAGTTCTGAAGTGTGACTAGACTAAATTAATCAGAGCCAGTTATCGAATTGATAACCAGCTAATCGACAGTTAACACTTTTACTGAGTCATGCTATTATCTCTAATTGTCCACAGACGGACTGTTCCGCTGTATAACGGTTTTTAAGTTTGACTAGACTAAAACTTGTCAGAGCGTATCATCGAATTTACAATCAGGTAATTAAATCTAACACTTTTACTGAGTCATGCTATTATCGCTAATTTTCCACAGACGGACTGTTTCGCTGTATCACAGCTTTTAAGTGTGACTAGACTAAAACCTATCAGAGCCAGTCATTGAATTTACAACCAGCTAATTCGACAGTCGAAACTCTTAGGGAGTGTTCCGCTGTATCACACTTCTTATGTGTGACTAGACTAAACTTATCACAGCCAGTTATCGAATTTACAACCAGCTAATCGACATCGATATAAACGTTAATGCCCCCATTCTACTTGCTTTAAAACAATGATAATACTGTGTAACTGCAGTAAAATGACATAGCTTTTGATTATTGTTTGGAAACGATTAAATATATTTATACCGTTTATAACCTTTAAAAATATATATTTGTTATAAGCTCGCTGAAATAAAAAACTACAAAATATGTTTAACTTTAACGACGTCGGTTGAAGTAATTCTTTTTAATTCGTGGTTGAGCGGCGAAAAGTCTATTTCAACGGACAACTTGAATCTTTCACGTGCCGACAAGTTGTTCACTGTCTTGTCACCGAGCAGGAAGAAGAAAGAAAGAATCGATTGAAGAGAGAAAGAGAGGAGGTGGGGAAAGGAAAGGGAGGAAGAGTCGAATCCTCTGCACGTGCCAGGGTGCGGGGTCGAACGGAAGTTAAATGAAATAGATTACAAATGGCTCGGCAAAGTTGTATCTGAACTTTTTATTCTATGAAACCTAAGACGAAATAATCGAGACCCGTGGAAATGCCACGGCGAATATTTCGAATTCAATAGAATAAAACGGAAGAATAGTCAACAAATAGGAAATTTAATAAAACATATCATAAAAACTGAATCTAATGTGAAACTATCTAAAATAAAGCCCGTACCGAATCGTCTTTTTTATTCGTGTTCTGACTCGGGAATCTTTATATCTGTTTTCCGGCTCCGGAATAGTTTTATTTGTGTTAAGACTCGGGAATCTAATAAGTTGTGTTCCGACTCGGAATCTTTTTATTTGCGTTCCGACTCGGGAATCTTTTCATTTGTGTTCCGACTCGGGAATCTTTTCATTTGTGTTCCGACTCGGGAATCTTTTCATTTGTGTTCTGACTCGGGAACCTCGGGAAATTTGTGTTCTGACTCGGGAATCTTTTTATTTATGTTAAGACTCGGGGTTCTTTTTATTTGTGTTCACACTCGGGAATCTTTTTATTTGTGTTCCGACTCGGGAATCTTTTTATTTGTGTTCCGACTCGGGAATCTTTTTATTTGTGTTCCGACACGGGAATCTTTTTATTTGTGTTCCTACTCGGGAATCTTTTTATTTGTGTTCACACTCGGGAATCTTTTCATTTGTGTTCACACTCGGGAATCTTTTTATTTGTGTTCACACTCGGGAATCTTTTTATTTGTGTTCCTACTCGGGAATCTTTTTATTTGTGTTCTGACTCGGGAATCTTTTTATTTGTGTTCCTACTCGGGAATCTTTTTATTTGTGTTCCTACTCGGGAATCTTTTTATTTGTGTTCCGACACGGGAATCTTTTTATTTGTGTTCACACTCGGGAATCTTTTCATTTGTGTTCACACTCGGGAATCTTTTCATTTGTGTTCACACTCGGGAATCTTTTCATTTGTGTTCACACTCGGGAATCTTTTTATTTGTGTTCTGACTCGGGAATCTTTTTATTTGTGTTCCGACTCGGGAATCTTTTTATTTGTGTTCTGACTCGGGAATCTTTTTATTTGTGTTCCGACTCGGGAATCTTTTTATTTGTGTTCTGACTCGGGAATCTTTTTATTTGTGTTCTGACTCGGGAATCTTTTTATTTGTGTTCTGACTCGGGAATCTTTTCATTTGTGTTCACACTCGGGAATCTTTTTATTTGTG
Source organism: Euprymna scolopes (assembly GCF_053919585.1). NCBI lineage: Eukaryota > Metazoa > Mollusca > Cephalopoda > Sepiida > Sepiolidae > Euprymna > Euprymna scolopes. The sequence continues at coordinate 251,202 of NW_027633546.1, forward strand.
TTCCGACTCGGGAATCTTTTTATTTGTGTTCCTACTCGGGAATCTTTTTATTTGTGTTCTGACTCGGGAATCTTTTTATTTGTGTTCCGACTCGGGAATCTTTTTATTTGTGTTCTGACTCGGGAATCTTTTTATTTGTGTTCTGACTCGGGAATCTTTTTATTTGTGTTCCGACTCGGGAACCTTTTAATTTGTTTTCTGACTTAGGAATCTTTTAATATGTGTTCAGACTCGGGAATCTTTTTATTTGTGTTCCGACTCAGGAATCTTTTTATTTGTGTCCAACTCGGGAACCTTTTTATTTGTGTTCAGACTCGGGAATCTTTTTATTTCTGTTATTACTCGGCACTCTTTTTATTTGTGTTCCGACTCAAGAATCTTTATATTTGTGTTCTGACTCGGGAATCTTTTTGTGTGTCTTTTGACTCGGGAATCTTTTTATTTGTGTTCCGACTCGGGAATCTTTTTATTCATATTTGAGTCGGGAATCATTTTTATTCTTTCACTGACTCGGGAATATTTTTATTATTGTTGTGAATCGGGGATGTTTTTATTCATATTTGAGTCGGAAATTTTTTATTCGTGTTCTGAAATCTTTTATTCATGTTCTTAGTCTGGAATCTATTTTTTCATATACAAATTCAGGAACTTTTTTATGCATGGTTTTACCTTGGAACCTTTTTATTCGTGTTCTGATTCGGGAATTTTCCTAATTCGTTGTTTTACCCTGGAATCATTTTATTCGTGTAAGACTTGGAAAACCTTTTATTCTTGTTCTGATTCAGGAATGTTTTTATTCGTGGTTTTAATCTGGAATCTTTATATTCATATCCTAATTAAGGAATGTTTTTATCCGTGTTTTTACCCTGGAGTCTTTTTTATTAATTTTCTAACTCGGGTATCTTTTTATTCATACACTGATTCAGGAATATTTTATTCATGTTTTTACTCGGGAATCATTTTATTTGTGTTCTGATACAGAAATCTTTTTATTTTTTCACCTTTATAGCCTTTTTATTCGTGTTCTGATTAAGGGATTTTTTTTAATTCGTGTTCAAACTCGGAAATCTTTTTATTTGTTCTGACTCGAGAATCTTGTACTCCATTTTGAAACACAAAAATGGGGTGATATGCCATAAAACAATGCAAAGTAAATGGCCGGATTGCACCTGACATTAAATAACTCGAAAAATGTTTATAAAAACTTTAGCACGACTTTATGTATTGAAAGTTGTGCAAAGTTTTTACATTTAATAGATTAAATCAACTGTTATAATTTATATAAATTGTTCTCGTGTCTAACTTGACTTTCCACTCAAATTGAGATTCGCCATTTTGATCCCGTTCAGATATATACATGAAGAATAATCTTATTAACGTACTAGTGCGAAGATCTGAGTGGCGACAAATTGTCGGGTGTCGGCGTTCTTGTTTCTTTGGAGAAGGTCAGCCTTCACAAGTTTGGTTTGGAATGGATTTCTGTTTTCAACAGAAATGGAAGCCAGTAAGAATAACAATACTAAGAACAACAATTATTATCATCAAGGGTGAAAGGCGCTTTTAGTGTACGAGCACAAAGGAATCATAATTATTGGCTTCTCCATTTCATTTTCAACAGACAGACTGTTCCGCTGTATTACAGTTCTTAAGTGTGACTAGACTAAAACTTATCATAGCCAGTTATCCAATTTACAACCAGCTAATGGACAGCCGACACATTTATTGAGACATGCGATAAGCACTAATTGTCCACAGACGAACTGTTCCACTGTATCACAGTTCTGAAGTGTGACTAAACTAAATTAATCAGAGCCAGTTATCGAATTGATAACCAGCTAATCGACAGTCGACACTTTTACTGAGTCATCCTATTATCGCTAATTGTTCACAGACGGACTGGTCCGCTCTATTACGGTTCTTAAGTGTTACTAGACTAACACTTGTCAGAATCAGTAATCAAATTGACAACCAGCTAATCGACATCTGGCACTTTTACTGAGTCATGCTATTATCACTAATCGTCCACAGACGGACTGTTCTGCTGAATCACAGTTCTTAAGTTTGAATAGACTAAAACTTGTCAGAGCGAGTCATCGAATTTACAACCAGGTAATTAAATCCAACACTTTTACTGAGTAAAGCTAGTATCACTAATTGTCCACAGACGGACTGTTTCGCTGTATCACAGTTCTTAAGTGTGACTAGACTAAATCCCACGGCGAATATTTCGCATTTAATAGAAAAAAAACGGAAGAATAGTCAACAAATAGGAAATGTAATAAAACATAAAAACTGAATCTAATGTGAAACTATCTAAAATATAGCCCCAACCGAATCGTCTTTTTTATTCGTGTTCTGACTCGGGAATCTTTTTAGTTGTGCTCCGGCTCGGGAATATATTTATTTCTGTTCACACTCGGGAATCTTTTAATTTCTGTTCTGACTCGGGAATCTTTTTATTTTTAGTTCACACTTGGGAATCTTTTTATTTGTGTTCACACTCGGGAATCGTACTGTTCCGCTGTATTATAGTTCTTAATTGTGACTAGACTAAAACTCATCATAGCCAGTTATCCAATTTACAACCAGCTAATTTATTGAGACATGCGATAAGAGCTAATTGTCCACAGACGAACTGTTTCGCTGTATCAAATTTCTGAATTGTGACTAAACTAAATTAATCAGAGCCAGTTATCGAATTGATAACCAGCTAATCGACAGTTAACACTTTTACTGAGTCATGCTATTATAACTAATTTTCCACAGACGGACTGTTCCGCTGTATCACAGGTCTTAAGTGTGACTAGACTAACACTTGTCAGAATCAGTAATCGAATTGACAACCAGCTAATCAACATCTGGCATTTCTTCTGAGTCATGCTATTATCGCTAATCGTCCACAGACGGACTGTTTTGCTGTATAACAGTTCTTAAGTTTGAATAGACTAAAACTTGTCAGAGCGAGTCATCGAATTTACAATCAGGTAATTAAATCCAACACTTTTACTGAGTTAAGCTAGTATCGCTAATTGTCCACACACGGACTGTTTCGCTGTATCACAGTTCTTAAGGTTGACTGGACTAAAACATATCAGAGCCAGTCATTGAATTTACAACCAGCTAATTCGACAGTCGAAAGTCTTACGGAGTGTTCCGCTGTGTCACACTTCTTTTGTGTGACTAGACTAAACTTATCACAGCCAGTTATCGAATTTACAACCAAGTAATCGACATCGATATAAACGTTAACGCCCCAATTCTACTTGGTTTAAAACAATGATAATACTGTGTAACTGCAGTAAAATGACAGAGCTTTTGATTATTGTTTGGAAATGATTAAATATATTTATATCGTTTATAACCTTTAAAAATATATATATTTGTTATTTGCTGAAATAAAAACTTAGAGATTAAAAAATATGTTTAACTTTAACGACGTCGGTTGAAGTAATTCTTTTTAATTCGTGGTCTAGCGGCGAAAAGTCTATTTCAACGGACAACTTAAATCTTTCACGTGCCGACAAGTTGTTCCCTGTTTTGTCACCGAGCAGGAAGAAGAAAGAAAGAATCGATAGAAGAGGGAAAGAGAGGAGGTGGGGAAAGGAAAGGGAGGAAGAGTCGAGTCCTCTGCACGAGCCAGGGTGCGGGGTCGAACGGAAGTTAAATGAAATAGATTACAAATGGCTCGGCAAAGTTGTATTTGAACTTTTTATTCAATGAAACTTAAGATTAATAAAACGAAATAATCGAGACCCGTGGAAATGCCACGGCGAATATTTCGAATTCAATAGAACAAAACGGAAGAATAGTCAACAAATAGGAAATTTAATAAAACATAAAAACTGAATCTAATGTGAAACTATCTAAAATAAAGCCCGTACCGAAAAGTCTTTTTTATTCGTGTTCTGACTCGGGAGTCTTTATATCTGTTTTCCGGCTCCGGAATAGTTTTATTTGTGTTAAGACTCGGGAATCTAATAAGTTGTGTTCCGACTCGGAATCTTTTTATTTGCGTTCTAAAATATAGCCCCTACCTTGACTCAGGAGTCTTTTTATTTGTTTTCCGGCTCCGGAACCTTGGAAGTTGTGTTCAGACTCGGGAATCTTTTTATTTGTGATGAGACTCGGGAATCTTTTTATGTGCATTCTGACTCGGGAATCTTTATTTGTGTTCACACTCGGGAATCTTTTTTATTTGTGTTCTGACTCGGGAATCTTTTTATTTGTGTTCCACCTCGGGAATCTTTTTATTTAATATTTTAGGGTCGGGGATCATTTTTCCATATTAATTTAACGTAAAATGCGCACCCACATATTGGCTATCAAGCGCTCAATGAGACATGCCAACCCTAGCATCTTTTCAAGAGGGGAAGGGCAAAATATTACAAATACAATTTGCTTTTTTTGTGGGAGGGGTGAGGGAGACGGGAATTTAAAACATAAAATAACGATAAATCTAATTCATTTTTATGAGACAACCCTGTACTTTTATCTAACAATTTCATAAACAAAATGAGCCCCCACTTTGGGGAGGGGCATTACAATGACGAAAAATTTCATTTAATTGTTTTTGGAATTCATTTTTTTATGGGTTCTGCCTACTTGGCAAGTTGTTTTTTTTTTGCGATCGCACGGGCCTTTGCTGCTATTTTTATTGAAACGAAAGTTGTAATTATTTATTTTTAATTATTTTTTTTGGAGGGGGGGGGGTCTTTCCAGTGCTCAATATCCGGAGAAGAGTTTATTCTCTTTGTACTCCTTCTGCCGAAATATCAAAAATACCTTTTTGGGGCGATGTTTTATTTTTGGGAATTGTTGTGGGGATATCCACGTTGCCCATGATGAAAGTGATTAGTATAGCAGGTGTGTTCCAAACGGAACTTCATGTCAACCCAGCCAACGCCGGGTACCCAGGCTAGTATTTTTTTTACGCAGTGGTCACCCCTTATCAAGGCCCGGAAGCAACTCAGGGATAAGGGTTATTGAAAGTACATTACGTTAGTGTGGAGATTTGATGAAGTGTTTACTTAAGGTGGCGGTTCATTAGGAATTTGTTAACGTTGGACTTGAAGACATCCAAGTTGTAGTTATGTGGGTAGCAGGCAGACGGAACAGAGTTCCACAGGCGTGCAGTTCTAAGAAAGAAGCTTTGTTCATGGAATCCACGTTTTGATTTAGGCACAGATAAAGAGTGGGGGGGGGGAATTCTTCACAGTGGATTCAGCTAGACGGTATATATATAAGATTTTAAGAATTGATACAGAAAATTTATCGAAATTAAAAAAAAAAAATTTAAAAACCTATGAGTAATGTTTTACAAAATTTTTATTATTCAACAAGGAATACACATAAAACAAAAAAAAAAATCTTATTCCATGCAAACAGTTAATAAAACATGTTAAAAACACTTTGAAAAAGAGGTAAAAACATATTTAATCTGAAAAGGAAACACTAGATGAGTGGATAGTCCTTAATCCGCTTCCATAACAAGTGCTCGTCTGAGCTCCAATCCTCGTCAATCTTTCACGAAAAACACCCGTCTAACTGAAACCACTGTCAGAAAAAAGTAAACGTTTTGGTTTCTATTCTCGGTGTTGGTGGACGAGAATTTTTCTTTTTACTTTTTAAATCATTACTATATCATTATTATTGGGTTTATTATGAATCGTTCCTTTATGCGTATTTAGCTGGTTAAAAAAGTTTTTAAGGGGTCAAAAATGAGTCAAAATTAAAAAACATCGTTATAAATTTTGTAAATTCATCTTAGTTTATTTTTAATTTTTAATTTTTTAACAGTTCATACGCATGTCAAGCGAATTTAAATATTTAGAAAAGCAGAACTATTATTAAATGTCCATCTACAGTGATTGCGTTACTAGAAATTACGATTTCGACTTTTCGTTAATGGACACTAAAGACACATTGAAAGTGAGACAGATAACACTCTTCCCTTCTTGGATGTTCTTGTTGAACGTTCAAGAGAGGTCTTTTTTCACTACCATTTACTGGCTTACTGTAAACATAGCAGGGAGACCTGACGTTACCTGGGATTGGATGAGGATCAATCAATGCTTCTTCGCCTATATTTTATTCTCACCGAAATAGGTAAAGTCGTCCATTTTCAATCTTCCCCGCAGTTACATAGTCCTCAATACATTTGAGTCTACATTGCACTGTAGAGAACCTAATGTTGATTTTATACAATTATATATATATATATATATATATATATATATATATATATATATATATATATATGTGTGTGTGTGTGTGTGTGTGTGTGTATGTTCCAAAATTTTTCCCGATTCCGATACAATTACCGATTCCTTTCAAAATTTCCGATTCCGATCCGATTCCCGATTCCGATTCTTTAAAAATTTATACATATTTAATTAGAGATTAATTTATATGGGCTACTAACTCTCCATCCTAAATTCTTAAATACTTTTGTTTTTAGTGGGTTCACAGATATCGCTCAAAAGTAGAATTTCAATGTGGGTGGGGGGTATTTTTAAATGTAGATATAATTTCTGTTTCAATTTGAAAATTTTCTAAATGTTTTCTCTTTATCTATTTTATCCAGACTTTGATAAATTCATTGTGATATAATCATGTGTATATTAACGTTTGTGAAACCCCGAGAATGATACCATAAAAAAACAGCTGGTGTCAGACAAAGTGGCTCCAGGAAAATAAAATAAAACTCGCCCAGACGTTTGAATTTTTCTGTGAACTCCCTGGGAAGCGGCCTGTAATCATTTGGCAACTAGGTGCGAAAAAATACACGACCGTTTTAAACTGTTTGATATGGGGATGGACAAGTGACCTCTAAAACATTTGCTTAAAACAATAAAAAATGAAGTGAAAGTTGAAATCGATTCCCCTACAAAAATACAAAACAAAATCAATTGCTTTTTTTCGCCATTCCTTGTCATATTTGCAAATGCCGAGTAAGGGAGCGGACAAAAACCTAACCGGACAAAATCCAACACTATTATATTCTACTTTTGATTTAATTAGCAATAATGTTTGATATTATTTTTATTGACAAAATATTTCTTTAAATTTAAACAATTTTTCAATACCTTGCAAATAAACTGCATTCTTCTAAAGGTTATCTAGCGAATTTTATTTTGTTTATTTTACACAGATAAAATATATTTAGATCTTTTAATGTTATCATGATCTATAGAGGTTAGTTTTACTAATAGTTTAAAAGGAATAAATATTTATCAACGGTATCAGCAATGAAAAATTATAAAGTATCGGTTTTGGAATCGGAACAAACAGGCACAAATTTTTCCGATTCCGATACCGATACCCCGAAAACTACCGATTTTTCCGATCCCCAATTCCGATTAATCGGTACAACACTAATATATATATATATATATATATATATATATATATATATATATATATATATATATATATATGATTAGTTTTTTTTGGAAAAAGAATTCCAGCAGAGTGCTCAATTAAAAGGAAAATCCAAAATGTAAGAGCGTATTTATATTTTGTGTACAGAAAGTTGTTAGTTGAGACAGATCATTGGTACCGTCGGTTTCAAGCCCGATAATAAGGCCCGTTTAAGGTATCCTTATCAAGCTCTCTTCATTTGGATGAAATATTAAGATATTGACTTTTTTACTGTTTGTAACACACAAAAATAATAAAGCAGTTAACAATTTCAAAGAATTTCTACAACAAAATAAATTTAAAAAAAAATCAATGACACAAAATCAAATAAAATTAAACTAAAGTTTTATTTTATTTAAACTCATTTATTCACGGAACCATCTTGTTTAAAATTAAAATTCCATCAAGCTTTGCATTTGTTGAAAACCGACTCCACTGGTTTTCCTTCCTTGCTTACAGTACGCGTGTGGATTGGCATTTTGAACGCCCTGCAACAAAGGGAAAATATCTACAATTATAAATCTGAAACAATGTTTTCATTACAAACGTGTAACTATACGAGATGTTTTCAATAAGTTTCTAGACTTTTTTCGTATGTGAACTTTTATTGATAGTGCATGCATTAAACTCTAGTCCCCTTCGAAGTAATCTCCCCCGGTTGCAACGAAGTTATTGTACCGTTCTAATAACGTCTGCACGGCTCAATGGAAGTCCTCTTGTGTGAGCATGTCAATCACCCTCCTCACAACCACTCTCATCTCCTCAATTGTCTCATAATGACAGCCTTTAAAGTTTCCTTGAGCTTAGGGAATAACCAAAAGCAACACGGTTCAAGGTCTGGACTATAGGGAGGGTGATAATCTGAATTGATCAACTCAGCCATCTTCCTGCTGTCATGGCAACGTCTTTCTTTCTGAACATCCTTCTGAGAAATTTCGCGCAAATCTTCCGCATCTTCAGTTTCCCGCAAATAATTGTGTGTACAGTTCCCACACTGATATCAAACTGTGCACGTATTGTCTCTATAGACACACGACGGCCGTATCCATGAAATTCTTTATTTGGCCAATCAACTCTAATGTTCTAACTTCTTTACTCTTCCATCTCCTCTCATCATCCATCGCAGACTCCCTGTCCTCTTTGACTCTCTTATGCCACTCAAAAACTGATGCTCGATTCATAAAAGATGGTCCAAAAGCAGTCTGAAGCATTCCGTACGTTTCTGTGGCATTTTTTTTACCAAGTTTAAATAAGAAATTTATTGCATAACGTTCTTCGAAAGTGTCTTAATTTTTACACCTATCTCCACCTGGGCTGCCTTCTGTTGTATTGATCCATCCCGCTACTACCGTTTTTTTTTTACACCTATCTCCACCCGGGCTTCCTATATAGATAAATAAACGACAAAAGTCTATATTCCAAAGTTCATGAGGGTGACCATCTTATAATTTATTTCTTTTTTTTCAGAAGCTGTAACTACCGTATAAATCGAAATTCAAAATGGCGTAATGGAAACATAATATAAGGTATTGGTAGCTTCTCTTACAATTTTCGGATTTTAATCATGTAAAAACTTTATTTCCTTTTGATAGGTTGATTGTTGCTATTTTTCTGATGAGTTAAGGGCAAAATAGATTCATTGATTAATATAATAAGCTGATTGATTTTGCGCTATGAAACATACTTTCAAGTATTGTAAATGTCAACTGAATTAAAGGAATACATTATAAGATTCTCAACATCATGAACTTTGGAATATAGACTTTGGTTATTCATTCACTATATATATATATATATATATATATATATATATATATATATATATATGAATATATAAATATAAATATAAATAAATATAACTGTACCCTGCCACGCGTTGCTCTGGCTAAATTTGGTGTAATGGAAAATTCTAATAAAAAGAGAAAATGCATGTTTCTTATATTCTTAGTACAGCAATCCACTCTAAAAAAAAAGAAAAATATGAAAAAAATGGTACTCTTGCAGAATTGGATCCTGATCCTCAGGATTACCGTCAATCATTGCTTGGGCTCGACCAACAATCAGTGGATAAAGCTAACGTTGAAACGCTAAATTTTTTTTTCTGTATACAAAAATGTGAGTTAGTAATTAATATTTGAGTGATGGGGGGGTTACTATACACAGATTCGAAAAAGTTGTCCAAAAACAAATGAAAGCAAAGGTAAGGTAAGTTACATTTCTACCTAACTGGATAGTTGTTTAGTGTTTTTATGTAAGGTAAAATGTTTAATCGGCTGGAAAAACAGAAATGGTTGCAAACTGTTGAATACGTTAAGTTTGGGAAATGAAGTTGAAAACTAAAAACTATACAATACAGTGTCAAAAACCCACCGAATACGTTACCATGACATAGGCTGACATAATCGGTGGGTTTGTGACAGTATTTTTTATAGTTTTTTAGTTTTAACTCACTTTCTCAAACTTAACATAATTAACAGTGTCCGCCACCATTTGTATCTTTCAAATACAACGATAAACAGTTTTTCGAGCTGACTAAACGTTACATTAAATGAAAAGGGTTTGTATTAACAGATACAAAGAAGTTGTCAAAAAATGAATATATAACAAATAAATGTTATCAAAGGCAAGAAAAGTAAATGTTCTACCTAACTGGATAAGATTGTAGTGTTTTTATGTAATGTATAATGTTTAATCAGTTCAAAAACATGCAGTGTTTATCGGTATATTTGAAAAATACAAATGGCGGCAGACTGTATCGAACATGTTAAGTTTGGGGAAATTTTGGGAAAATGAGTTTAAACTAAAAAACTATACAAAATACTGTTAGGAACTCACTCAGTATATGTTACTGTGATGTAGGCTGACATATAATCAGTGGTTTTAAATTTTGATCGATACAGGTAACAACTTTTAAGTCCCTTTTAGTGATTACCTGGTTTGAGGATATTATACAACTAAATTGCAAATCTGCCCCAAAAATCCGGTATTTACTTTAAGGCCCGTCTCATGTTCGATTGATTACATGCTCCTGGTTAGGACCCATAGCTGGAGGAAGCTTCACATGCCTCCGAACAGTATCTTAGTCCAAAATACACTGTAGCTTACATTGCTTTGTAGAGAACCTACACTTAATTTTATTTAAATAGGCTGTCATTATGAGAAAATTGAGATGAGAAAAGAGTCCGTGACGAGGGCCATTGACACGCTTTCACAAAAGGATTTCAATTGGGCATCCCAGGAGTTGTTTGAACGGCACAGCAAGTGCATTGCAGTCGTAGAAGTTTACTTCGAAGGAAACTCGGGATTCTTGTGTGTATTGTCGATCAACTACTTTATTTAATCACCTAAATTAATATACGAAAATATAATTTTATGCGTAAATGTTCAGTATTTACTTCAACGGTGCTCAATACATATGTAGAGCTAGGTAGTAAGTTATAAAAATTAAACTACACAGACTATTTCGCGTTTCATTCTCGTACGCCTGACGCAATCTCACGAGAATGAAATGCAGAATATTCTGTGTAGTTTAATTGCCATATATGTTTTTATAACTTACCATATGTATATATATGTATATATATATATATATATATACACACATATGTGTGTGTATATATATATATATATATATATATATATATATATAAACTATTAAATCAACTTGTACATGGGCAAAGATAGTATCCATAATTATACCACACGACTACTTACTGCTTGTCCACTATGAAGTTTATTTCATCATCGGATGAAATTGCGGCGTCTATTTTGCTGGGAATACCACGGAAGTATTGATTTACTGGGTATTTATCCCTCTGATCGACGTCCTCATCTTTCGGATAGAATATGTAAAAATGGCCCTCCTGCAAAAATGCAAACAACAATATTTGTAAAATTATTAAACCGCCTACATCTCTACATTTCAATCTTGTTTAGCATTGTCGAGTATATATTGCTTACGTGTCGATATATTTCATCGTCTATAACAATTATAACAAACAGGGACAAATAACAGTCTCTTAGGGTTCACATCGGTCAATAAAGAAACATACCAGGACTGGTCCTGCCTTGATAGAGTTCACAGTAGACTTCGTAACCTCGTAGGAGATGTCCTTTTCTCTTCCTTGCAACCTCTATCTCACAGAAGAGATGTTGCGAGTTTGTCTCTGTTGTATCGTTATTGTCATGGAAAGTGTTCCACTGAGCTTCAATCTATGGTCCCCCCTCGCCAAACTTTCACAAGAAACACTCGTCTAGCTGTAAACACTATCAATAATTCCCCCCACTCTTTATCTGTGCCTAAACCTAAACGTAGATTCCATGAACAAAGCTTCTTTCTTAGAACTGCACGCCTGTGGAATTGTCTTCCGTTTTCCTGCTTTCCGGCTGACTACAATATGGTTGTCTTCAAGTCTAACGTAAATAAGTTCTTGATGAGCCGTTCCATATAAGTTATCAAATTTACCAAATTGTCATTACTAATGATTAGTATATTGTCCAATTTCTACTGTACACTCTTTAACCCTTATCCTTGAGTGGCCTCTTGGCCTTGATAATGTGGTGATGCCTGTGTAAAAAATACCTTATCCATCTGGGTTCATGTTCATTTGACGGATCCTCGGAAAATAAAGTTTTGTTGCTATTTTCAGCAGCTTTATTTTTGATGTTTCCCTCATTGGAAAGCTGTAACACTGCCCATTAGATTTTTACTATCGATGTTTTCCTCTACTCGGAGCCATTATGGTCTGAGGACCGTAATGGCTCCTTCTGCCTACCAACTAGGTCTGCTCTCTCTGACTCCCAATTCTTGACAAACTCATACGTGTATTTTTAAGTAATCTGATGACATCATTTTGTTTATGTTCGAACAAGTTAACATTTTTCTTTGTGCTAGTTATGAAACAGACAATTTTTGTGCAAGGGCTGGTTTTTAATAAAGACGCTGAAACCAGGCGTCGTGTTTTAAATAAACTTGAAAACGAACCGAATGAAAAACTACAAAGCTTAGCCGAAGACTGTGAACGGCTTATTGAGTTGAAGCAGGACAGTCGTGACATAGAGGAAAACGGAGTATCGCACATTAAAATGATCCATCAGACGAAAAAATTAACTTAAAAAAATAACCAGAGGAAAAAAACAGGGAAAAGATCCACCTGGACAGTGTTGGAGGTTTGAAGATAAACATTGGTAAAATGAGTGTCCCTACAAATTTAAACAGTGTGACATATGCTACCAGAAATGACATGAGGCATCACATTGTAGGAAAAAATCTCTTAGAAAAAAGACATCCATTAAACTCACAAAATTGAATCTGAAGAACGAAATATCCAGAAATATGTTAAAATGTTTAAAAAGAAAGTAAGACTACAGCTTGATGGTAGGTCTGACATTTCCATTATTAATGTACGTACATGGAAGAAGCTTGGGAGACCTGATATGATTAGATCACATAAAACGGCGAGAAGCGTCAGTGGTGAAATATCATTTTCAAAGGAGAATTATTGACGAATATTTCTTTTCAGAATAAGATTAATGTACATACATGAAAGAAGTTTTTAACATAATAATTTTCCCTTTTAGCAATGGTTTCAACCATTTGTTTGATTAAAAATTCGATAATATGCGTAAACGCTTACTTTCTTAAGTGGTTTTGATCAGGACTGTATATATATATATATATATATATATATATATATATATGTATGTATATATATATGTATATATATATATATACTTTCTTAATCGATGTTTTCTCTTGACAATATATCGGTTGAAAGACGTCTCGAGGTTTATTTTAGTTTTTTTTATAATCACTATTTATAAATATATAAATTTACTCTTAAATCGTTTTTATTAACGCTTTCCCCTTTATTAATTATTTATTTCCCAGCTCGGTATGTCTCCGGATATCTTGTTCAAAGCTATTATTAATATATATATCTGTGTGTGTGTGTGTGTGTGTGTGTGTGTGTGCGTGCGTGCTTTTGTGTGTAACATTGTACAAACCTTGTAAAGAAAAATGCGTTCACCGCCATCATAATACTGAATTGCACATTCGGGGCTGTGGCTCTTTTCGTTCGAGGTAGCTTTTGGAGAAGTTTCAGACAAAGTGAATTGCCCTGCGGAATTTACCGTATACGCCCATACTTTTTCATCTGAATAATAATTATAAGAAGAATAATAATAAGAAGAACAAAAACAAGAAGAAGAAGAAGAAGAAAAGCAAATAAGTAAAACAACTGAAATATTAAGCAAAACCCTTTGAATGCGCAGACTATTACACATGGACAACATATGAACGTATGATCAATAAAACTTTTCTCTCATGCATGGAGAATTGTTATCATATTTGGGCTTGTGCATCTACTACTAGTCTCTCGCTCATGGACAGAATTCAAAAGAGAGTCGCCAACCTTATAGGTCCCGAACTGTTAGCTGGCTTCAGCTTTTGTCCCATCGACGAAATCTTGCATCCCTCTGCCTGTTTCACAAGTATTTTAATGGTGGATGCTCCGACGAATTACAAATTCTTGTAGCACCTCGTCGTAAATATCACCTAACAGACCCGGCAACAGCAAAATCCCACCCCTACACAGTAGAGATCCCCAGATGCCAGAAAATATTCTACTCTAATAGTTTCTTCTCCAAAAATGCAAGACTTTGGAATTTCCGTCCGGGTCCCTGTTTCCCTGACTGTACTATGCTGAAGTTCAATTGTAATGTAAACAGAGATCTTGCTGCTCAACTCCCTACATAGCATCCTTGCAATTTACGCCCCAGATAGTAGACCCCTACATCAAAGTGGCATTTGTTTTGTGTGAAAATGAAAAAAAAAGTATCAATAAATGTTTAGCTATATTTTCGTACCTCCATTTATAATTCAAACTCATTTCAATACGTACAAGCAATAAATATCAGACCACATTTTGATATACTATGTACTTTTTGATTTTAATTATAAACGTTACAAAACTTTCAGTGCGAACCGTATTTCGTATTTTATAAGATTCACACCTGGAAGATGTGATACTAATTAGAAATACATTTACCTTTAAATAAATAAGCTTTGCTGGTTTTCTTTGAATATACAGCGGCTTGTACCAAATCCGGACCACCGGGGAAAAGAGTTTGGACAGGCGTCTTTTTTCCATTTTGTCCGTCAATAACTTCTCCTTGGTCAACAAACACAAAATCTACTTCTTTTACTGAAAACAGAAAAATAATTAAAATCTTTTAAAATTAAGTACTTATGCAGAATAGATACCGTGCTGAAATAATAACGTTATTATTTAGAACCTCAATCTTAACATGGAGAGAGAAGGGTGTTTTGTAAGTATTCTGTACTTTAACCTTACAATTTCATAAAAAAAGATACAGTAAAACGTGGATTTTACTTGAAAATACTATTTTAAAAAATAGAACGATACTTTCTCTGCACTAACTCATAGGGGATTCTATTTGGGATCAGATTTGCAGGAATACTTTATAGGGAGTTGGGCACATTACACTTGAACTTTTGCATGTCAGTACAGTCACGGAAGTATGGGCCCGGGAGGTAATTCTAAAGTCTAGGAGTTTGAGGAAAGAAGCTGTTTGAGTAGAAAGCTTTGAAGCATCTCGAATTATTTACGTCATCAACAGTGAAAAGATGGTATTTTACTACTTCTCGGGCCATTAATGTCGTGGGAGCTCTACTATGTTGAGTTCGTCCGAGCCTTTTTTATTTTTTATTGAAGCACTTGTAAAACAGGCACGGGAATGCCACATTTCGGCGATGGGACAGTGATTGGAGTTAGGCCGACAGTGTGGAACCTATTAGATTGACGACTCTTTTCTGAACTTTATCTAAGAGCGACAGGCTACTGGTAGATGCACCAGCACAGATGTGACAACAATACTCCATGCATATGCGAATAGTTGCTTTGTAAAGATACAGGGTACTTTCAGGTGTGAGTAATCTCTTAGCACGGTAGAGAGAGTCCATGTGTAAATTCATATTGTTTGTGAATGTTAAGCCTAACAGCTTGAAGGAAGCACTTTAATTCTTTTGACGAGTGTAACTTTTCAGTAAACATATATATACTTAGTGCGAACTCAATTAACCCAAATTACCATGCGGGAGCGCAGGAATACTTGGTTTAGAACCTATCCTATTGGAGCGGCTGTTTTATTATATTAGTATAGTCGTAGTGGGCAATGAAAGGGGCCCTGCACATATCTCCGATGAGCATTCCCAAGGCCACAATCATGTGGATGAAGAGTTGGCAGATGGTCTACATTTTGCCTGTTTGGTACTTATGTACATCCAATTTATCCAGCACTACTCGCCCTCAAACTGAAACCATTAACTAAAATGACAGCTTAAACAAAAACTACAATCAAACGAGGCACAAATCCAAATAAAACTAAATCGCCTTTTTCCTTGATGTTCGCAGTCAGAAATATCCGTGGATTTATAACTAATTTAGATAATGTAGAAAATTATTTCTTAGCAAAGTCCCCGGATATCTTAGTTCTAAAAAAAATTAACTTACACTCGCCCGTCTAACCACTCTAAGATGCTTGATTATCTCCCACTCTGCCGTAAGGAATCAGGCAGAATTGCACGGACTTGGAGTCTATATTCGAAACACACTCTCCTTGATGAGAGAATCCAAACTAAAATCAAACAACCTGGCCTCAATGTGCCTTAGACTAAACTTGTAACAATAGCTACTTATATTTTCTTTACCCTTTATCTCGACCCAGGACTGTACCCTAAACAATTAAGTCTCCGACAGCATAGATGCAACACTTTTTTTTAGACATTGGTGCCCAAGTACCTGCATTTGGTGAGTTTAATATCATAGTAATTGGATTAGTTTCTCACACATAGCTTTTCCATATCCCATTCTAAGACAGTCACGTTCCCGACTCGTCTCCCAGATCGACAGGATCAGTAAGTCTCACTTATAGATTTATTTCTGACGACAGTTGCCGGGAATTATGTAACAAATGCTCATAGTCCACTCGAGAATTCCGTTCACATTGTGAGAATCACGCTAAACTTTCGAATCGGAGCTTAAGAGTTATACAAAAAATATGTAACACTTACTTCTCATGGCCGCATCGATGGTTTTGTATGACTGCTGGCAAAAACCAACTTCATCCCCACCTTTAGCATCATCGTCCGGAAGTACCTTATCATCTGTAACTCCACCATTATCTGGTAATGCATCATCTTTACCCCCATCAGCATCGGGGTTAACTGCATCATCATCATCTGTAACCCCACCATTATCTGGTAATGCATCATCTTTACCCCCATCATCATCGGGGTTTACTGCATCATCATCATCTGTAACCCCACCATTATCTGGTAATGCATCATCTTTACCCCCATCATCATCAGGGTTAACTGCATCATCATCATCTGTAACTCCACCATTATCTGGTAATGCATCATCTTTACCCCCATCATCATCAGGGTTAACTGCATCATCATCATCTGTAACTCCACCATTATCTGGTAATGCATCATCTTTACCCCCATCATCATCAGGTTTAACTGCATCATCATCATATGTAACTCCACCATTATCTGGTAATGCATCATCATAATGTGTAACGGCATCATCATCTTTAGTTTCATCATCATTTTGAAATGCCCAATCCTCTGTAACTCCATAATCACCATCATCATATTCATATCCATAATCATCTGCAAGAAAATAAAACCCTTTAAAATAAAAATCACGATCGACAAAACAAAACATATAAAAACAAGGAAATCAAGCCACACTACAAAACCCCATTCTCATGAGTGAATTTCAAAATATTATATGGAAATAAACGCGGTCTATTCTTCAATATGTTATAGATAGATATATTATCAGTAAAATCGATATTCGCTTCTAACTAGCATATGATTTTTCACTAGTGGGATCTGTGGAAGTTCCACAGAGGACACTTTCATATGTAATATATTGATGTTAGCATTCTGTAGATGTTCAGTGTTAATGGAGACTCTCTGATATTATTTTAGCTTTTTTGTTAAAACTGTAATCTGAGCTAGCACGAAGGTCCGGCAAGTACGCTTAAATATGATATTTTAAATATTGCAGTTTTTCTATCTATTATTATAGAGTTAATGTTCTATCGATTTTCATATTTTATAAAATTTCGATTTCAAAAATAAAAAATACATATATTCATAGCATTTGGGTGCATTAGCTTGAATCGAAACCGAAATAAAAACTTATGATATATATATATATATATATATATATATATATATATATATATATATATATATGTAACTTAAGCTCCTTCAGCCATAATCGAAACCGAAACTAAAGCTTATGAAGAATTCTTGATAAAATTATTAATAAAAAAATTACTGGAGTGCTATCAGTCATAATCGAAACTGAAACCAAAACTTATGAAGAATTCTTGGTAAAATTATTCATGACAAGAAATGGAAGTATATAACAATTAAACGACCCGGATGTAAGCGTGACACAGAAAGTAGCACAAACGCTGTCGTATTAATGTATATATATTATGTCTTCTTCAACTATATTTTTACAAAGCAAAATATAGTTCTATTTTGTTCTTTTTTAATAAAAAAATTGTACTATAGAATTAATCAATGGAAACGAATAAGGATCCCAGGGTACTTTTACACAGGTATACATTAGTCAATGTAATTAGAAGTACAAGCCATGTTTAGTTTCAGAACAGTTTCCGATGGTTCGTTGTCCTGAGATGTGACTGGTTTGCAGTAGACAGAACAGTTCCGATGGTTCGTTGTTCCACACTAATCCTTAGAGGTAACTGGTTTGCAGTAGACAGAACAGTTCCGATGGTTCGTTGTTCCACACTAATCCTTAGAGGTAACTGGTTTGCAGTAGACAGAACAGTTTCCGATGGTTCGTTCTTCCACACTAATCCTGAGAGGTGACTGGTTTTAACTAGACAGTTCCACAGAGAAAAAGATTCTTACCGTGTCGAGACGAAAAAAAAATATGCGAAATTGCTACAGAAAAGGTTTAATATTTATGGAGCAATTCTGATTTCTATTTGGTTGGTAGCAGAACGTGAATTAATTCGATTCGTCAGTTCCTAGCAGCATCGTCTATAAATAGAATCGCCCGACTGTGTAGGATCATACCCCATTATGCATCAAAAATATTGTAACATCCCCCCTATTCTTATAATGGGGAGGTCCCTTGTGTTCGTTCTGCTCAAAAATCAATATATATTTTTATATTCAATTATACATAACAAAAATTAGAAATCATTTGGATCTTAAAATTTTAGCATGTAAAAAGACGCCGTTCAGATGTCAAAACAGATATATCTGTGTACAAAAAAGAGAAATAAAATATATGGAAGGTATTTTTACCTTAAAAAGGGGTGGGTATGTAAAAAAGAAGCCATTTCTTAAATTTAATTATGCAGTTTTGTAAAAAAGAGAAAGAAAAAACGCATACATGTATACATATAAACAAGTATGCATGAAAATAAACATACGTTTAAAGAAAGTTTTTTTGTTTTGTTTTTTTTTTGTTTTGTTTTTTTGTTGATTAAAACAATGCACAAAATAAGACATTTTTGAAAAATAAGAAAGAAAACTGATGTGCACCAAAAAAATAAAAGTCAATTTTAATTTATGTCTGCCTTAAAATAAGCATGCAAAAAGTATTTGTCGAAAAGGAAAATTACAAAGAAGAGGTTTTTAACAAGTTACTTTTTTCTTTTTTTTTAAATTTATTTTAGTAAAAGTATTAGTTACGCATTAGTAGATTAAAGTGTTAATACAAACAAAATGGATGCAGCTTAACGTCTTTACCCAGGACTACTTTTTTTTAATATATAGAAATTTATATACATACAGGCCCGTGGAAAAAATTATTCAATCGAATCTCCCAACGAGTTTCGAAGAAAAACGCTTTAACTTTATTCTAATTGCGGGTTTCGTGAATACATCAGCGATATTTTTTATGATATGTAATTCAAAATAATGGATTCCTTTTTCACCTCGGTTTTTACGAAATGGCATTGTATATCTATATGCTTAAATCTTTGGTTGATTATCGAGTTCTGTGCTAAGACTATACTGTCTTGATTATCACAATTAATTACTACGAGGCTTTTAGTTAATTCTAGCTCTAAAATAGTATTTAGGATATTTTTAGGGTAAAGTGCTTCCTGGGTCGTGTGTGTGATCGCGATAAATTCTGCTTCATACGTAGAGAGAGATCCAATCTGTTGCTTTTTAGATTTCCATGAAATAATAGGCCCATTTTCTGAGAGTCTGAAACAATATCCAGATATACTTTTTCGATATTAGTCGTTTCCCCAATCTGAATCCGAAAATCCTTCTAATATTGGGGGATTTTTTTTTTATTTTCTAAATACTAACTTCTGTTCTTTAGTTCCTTTTAAATAACGAAGGACTGGTTTAGCTCTGTTTAAATCCTTCATTGTCGGTTGTGATAATTTTTGTGATAGTTTTGTTACTGTATAGCATATATCGGGTCTGGTCACAGTCATTAAATATATAAGACTACCTATAATTTCCCGGTATAATTTATCATTTATTATTTCAGATTCTGTATGTATATTTTATTAATATCATTTTCGACCGGTGTAGAGCGTTTCTTGTAATCTCCCATTCCAAATTTTAATAGTATTTTGTCGATGTATCTCGGTTGATTCATCGTGACAAGTCCTGTGCTTTGAGTAAATTCTATCCCCCAAAACCAGGATATTTTGCCGAGATCGGTCATTTTGAATCTTTTACTTAATTTGTTCTTAACATCGGTTAACATTATGTCACAATTTGATGCGATTAAAATATCATCGACCCACAAAACCAAAATCAGTAGTTTATCGTCTTTGTGTTGGGTATATAAACAGGGGTCTGCAGCGCATTGTCTAAATTGTTGTTTAATAATATAATCATGAAATACTGTGTTCCAACACCGAGAACTCTGCTTTAGACCATATAATGACTTGTTAAGTTGCCACACGCTATTTTTATTTTTCATTATAAATCCCTCTGGAGGGGTAATATAAATTTCACAGTCTATTGGCTCATTCAAATAAACATTTTTTTACGTCCATTTGATGGATGTTTAGGTCATATTGTGATGCGACCTGCAGTAAAACTCTGATTGTCGTTAGGTTTGTGGTCGGTGAAAACGTAGAAAAATATTCTATACCGTAAATCTGAGAGTACCCTTTAGCAACAAATCTAGCTTTGTACTGTTCTACGCCTGATGCTGTAGTCTTTTTTGTAAAGACCCATCTTGTAGAAATAACATGTTTATCTTTTGGGAGAGGCACTACCGTATAGGTATCATTTTCGGTTAAAGCATCTATTTCTTTTTTCATGGAAATTTTCCATTCATCACAATGTTCTGAATTAATTGCTTCGTTAAAGCTTTTTGGCGCATTTTACATAGAATAGCAATAGTCGTTTTGATAATCTTTTATATTGTCGACCACAAAAAAATCGGGTCGCCTTCTATTTCTTTTGGGATATCTTTCGACTTTATCATCACCATCATCACATCATCATCATCATTATGGATACTCTTGTATCCGTGAATTATTTTGCTTTCATTTGTTTTAATAATTTGAGGAAATATAATTTCATCTTCTTCATATGACGGGGTATTGTCTTTAAAATTAAACGTGTCTGTGAATTTTACACATCGGGTTCTTTTTATTTTATTTTTCTCTGGAAAAAAATATTAAATTGGCTGGACTGTTTTTATCGTATTCAAGAAATATACCTCTGTCGGCTTTCATATTCAATTTACTCTTTTGATCTATATATGCGAAGCAAGCTGAACCAAATATATGCATTCTGCTTAAATTTTTTTTTACCACAGACAGATTCATATGGATTTTTAGATAGTGTTTTGTTAAAGCACTTGTTGCGTATATAGGCTGCCGCCATAAGTGCATTTGAATCAAAACTCCTCAAAACCTCTGGATATAGTTCTATTTGTGCCACATTTTGCTGAGGCGGGCAGCAATTTAAATAACCACCCACTTATGCATAAAAAATATTGTAACAATAGTGTAGCGGGAATTTTGTAACTTGGATTACTTGGGGGGATGGTTCATCAAGAACTTGAAGACAATCAGGTTGTAGTCAGCTGGAAAGCAGGCAATCGGAAGAGCGTTCCACATGCGTGCAGTTCTAAGAGAGAAGCTTTGTTCATGGAATCTCCATTTAGGTTCAAACACACAGATAAAGAGTGTGGGAAATTATTGATAGTGGTTTTGGTAAGACGAGTGTTTTTCGTGAAAGTTTGGCAAGGGGAGACCATAGATTGACGCTCTGGTGAGCATTTGCCATGAAAATAACGATAAAGCAGAGACAGGATCGGAACGTCTTATTACAAGAAATGGATGTAAGAGTGACATAGAAAATAACAAACACACTGTCCTATTAATATATATATATATATATATTATGTCTCCTTCCACACTATTTTTACAAATATAGTTCTATTTTGTTTTTTTTAATAAAAAACATCGTACTATAGAATTAATCATTGGAAACGAATATGGACCCCGGTGTATTTTGCGTCGTACCTGAACTCTAATTCCTATTAATATTTTTAACATCTATAATTTTCAAGTCAGAAATAAAGATCAAATCGCTAAAGAACATCTAAGAGTGTTATGAGAAAATAATTTATATATTTATACTGCGATATTTGATTCTAACTAGCATACTTTTTGTATTCCTCCATTATATTTTTAACTGTCATCAGATAAATCGATATTTCATTCGTAATAGCCTTATTTGTATAATTTCATTACACTTTAAACAAGCGAAAATTTTGTTCTATTCTGTTCTTTTTATATTAAGAATTTTAGGCTATGAAACCTTTTAAATAGATACATAATATTATCTGAAAGTACATTGTCAGTTAAAGCCATTGTAACAGATAAACTATCCTATGAATTTAAGAGAGAATACAATAGAAATTATAACATGTAAATTATACTATAAATATAAGAAAGAATAGAATTGCAATTATAACATATAAACTATCTTATACATTTAAGAAATCATACAACAGAAATTATAACATAAACTATCCTATGAATTAAAGGGAGAATAAAGTAGCAATTATAACATATAAACTATTCTATGAATTTAAGAGAGAATACAATAGCAATTATAACATAAAATATCCTATGAATTAAAGGGAGAATGCAATAGCAATTATAACATATGTACTATCCTATGAATTTAAGAGATAATACAATAGCAATTATAACAAACTATTCTATGAATTTAAAAAAGAATACAATAGCACTTATGACATAAACTATCCTATAAATTTAAGAGATTATACAATAGCAATTATAACATAAAATATCCTATCACTTAAGACAGAATACAATAGAAATTATAACATAAACTATGAATTAAAGAAAGTATATAATAAGTATCTATTAAAAAGCTTGCCCTATGTCTGAATACTCTATGTAAAATTTAAAATGTTTAGACCAAGAATTGGCTGAGTAATTTGGTAGAGACTGCAGAGGTCAATTTTTTAAAACTTTGACTCGAATTAAAAATATTGATTTATGTTTAAGTAACCTACATCTAAAATTCAAAATGTTTAGACAAGTCAGCTTGTATTGAAATGAAAATTTCCAATCCAAACAAAAGGGGATGTAGGTATAGGTAGATGAGAATCCTACAGACAAAGACATGTCAGCGTGTATTCTAATGAAAATTTCTAAGTCCATACAATAGAGCACGTAGGTATAGGTAGATGAGAATCCTATAGACCAAGACAAGTCAACGTGTATTCATTTGAAAATTTCTAAGTCCGAACAAGAGGGGATGTAGGTATAGGTAGATAAAAACCTTATAGGCTCAGACATGTTAGCATGCATTCAAGTGAAAATTTCTCTCTAATAAAGAGGGGGTGTAGGTATCAGTAGATGAGAAGCTACTTCACCAAGACATGTCAGCGTGTATTCAATTGAAAATTTCTAACTCCAAACCATAGAGAACGTAGGTATAGGTAGATGAGAATCCAACAGACCAACACAAGTCAACGTGTATTCAAACACAAATTTCTAAGTCCAAACAAGAGGGGATGTAGGTATCGTGAGATGAGAAGCTACTAGACAAAGACGAGTCAGCTTGTATTCAAATGAAAATTTCTAATCCAAACAAAAGGGTATGTAAATATAGGTAGATGAGAAGCTACTAGACCAAAACATGTCAGCGTGTATTCAAATGAAAATTTCTAACTCCAAAAGAGGGGATGTTGGTACCGGTAGAAAAGAAGCTAATAGGCCATGACGTGTCAGCATGTATCCAACTGAAAATTTCTAAATCTAAACAAGAGGGGATGTAGGTACCGGTAGATAAGAAGCTTATTGGCCAAGACACGTCAACGTGTATTCGATTGACAATTTCTTAGTCCAAACAAGAGAGGATGAAGGTCCCGGTAGATGGGAAGCTTATAGACCAAGACATGTCAACGTGTATTAAAATTTCTATGCTCAAACAAGAGAGTATATAGGTAGCGGTAAATAAGAAGCTAGTAGACCGAGACATGTCAACATGTATTCAATTGACAATTTCTAAGTCCAAACAAGAGAGGGTGTAGGTATAGGTAGATGAGAAGCTAATAGACCAACAGTCAACACATGTCAGCGTGTATTCAAATGAAAATTTCTAACTCCAAACAAGACGGGACGTAAGTATAGGTAGATGAGAATCCCATAGACCAAGATAAGTCAACGTGTATTCAAATGAACATTTCTAAGTCCAAACAATATAGGACGGAGGTATAGGTAGGTGAGACTCCTATAGACCTAAACAAGTCAACGTGTATTTAAATGCAAATTTCTAAGTCCAAACAATAGAGGATGTAGGTACCGGTAGATAAGAAGCTAATAGGCCAAGACATGTCAACGTGTATTCAAGTGAAAATTTCTAAGCCCACACAAGAAGGGATGATGGTATAAGTAGATTAGAAGCTACTTCACCAAGACCTGTCAGCGTGTATTCAAGTGAAAATTTCTAACTCCAAACTATAGAGAACGTAGGTATATGTAGATGAGAATCCAATAGACCAGGACGAGTCAACGTGTATTCAAACACAAATTTCTAAGTCCAAACAAGAGGGGATGTAGGTATCGGGAGATGAGAAGCTACTAGACCAAGACAAGTCGGCTTGTATTCAAATGAAACTTTCTAATCCAAACAAAAGGGGATGTATGTATTGATAGATGAGAATCCTATAGACAAAGACATGTCAGAAATTTCCATTGGAATACACGCTAAGTCCAAACAATAGAGTACGTAGGGATAGGAAGATCAAAATCCTATAGACCAAGACAAGTAAACGTGTATTTAAAGGAAAATTTCTAAATCAAAACAAGAGGGGATGTAGGTATACGTAGATGAGAAGCTAATAGACAAACACAGGTCAGCGTGTATTGAAATACAACTTTCTAAGTCCAAACAACAGGGAATGTAGGTATCGGGAGATGTGAAGCTCCTAGACCAAGACAAGTCAGCTTGTATTGAAATGAAAATTTCCAATCCAAACAAAAGGGGATGTAGGTATAGGTAGATGAGAATCCTACGGACAAAGACATGTAAGCGTGTATTCAAATAAAAATTTCTAAGTCGATACAATAGAGGACGTAGATATAGGAAGATAAGAAACTAATAGGCCAAGACAAGTCAAAGTGTATTCAATTGAAAATTTCTAAGTCCAAATAATAGGGGATGTAGGTAGCGGTAGATAAGAGGCTGATAGACCAAGACATATCAGCGTGTATTCAATTGAATATTTCTAAGTCCTAACAAGAGGGGATGTAGTTATAGGTAGATAACAAGCTTATAGGTCAAGACAAGTAAACGTGTATTTAAATGAAACTTTCTAAATCAAAACAAGAAGGGATGTAGATATAGGTAGATGAGAAGCCAATAGATCAAGATAAGTCAACGTGTATTCAATTGAATATTTCTAACTCCAAATAAGAGCAGATGTAGCTACCGGTAGATAAGAAGCTGATAGGCCAAGACAAGTCAAAGTGTATTCAATTGAATATTTCTAAGTCCAAACATAGAGGATGTACGTATAGGCTGATGAAAACCTATAGACCAAGACAAGTCAACGTGTGTTCAATTGAAAATTTCTAAGTCAAAACAAGACGGGATGTAGGTATTGGTAGATAAGAAGCTAATAGGCCAAGATATATCAGCGTGTATTCAATTGAATATTTCTAAGTCCTAACAAGAGGGGATGTAGTTATAGGTAGATAACAAGCTTATAGGCCAAGGCAAGTCAACGTGTATTCAATTGAAAATTTCTAAGTCAAAACAAGACGGGATGTAGGTACCGGTAGATAAGAAGCTACTAGACTAAGACATGTCAGCGTGTATTCAAATGAAAATTTCTTAGTCCAAACAAGAGGGGATGTAGGTATAGGAAGATGAGAATCCTATAGACCAAGACAAGTCAACGTGTATTCAAATGAAAATCTCTAAGGCCAAACAAAGGGGAATGTAGGTATAGGTAGATGAGAATCTAATAGGCCAAGACAAGTAAACGTGTATTCAATTGAATATTTCTATGTCCAAACAAGAGAGGATGTAGGTATAGGTAGATAAGAAGCTAATAGGCCA
Source organism: Euprymna scolopes (assembly GCF_053919585.1). Classification (NCBI taxonomy): domain Eukaryota; kingdom Metazoa; phylum Mollusca; class Cephalopoda; order Sepiida; family Sepiolidae; genus Euprymna; species Euprymna scolopes. Next base: position 277,297 of record NW_027633546.1, read on the forward strand.
AGACAATTCAACGTGTATTCAAATGAAAATTTCTAAGTCAAAACAAGAGGGGATGTAGGTATTGGCAGATAAGAAGCTACTAGACAAAGACATGTCAGCGTGTATTAAAATGAAAATTTCCAAGTCTAAACAGTAGAGGGTGTAGGTATCGACAGATGAGCATCCTATAGACAAAGACAAGTGAACATGTATTCAATTGAAAATTTCCAAGTTCAAACAAGAGGGGATGTAGGTACCGGTAGATGAGAAGCTAATAGGCCATGACGTGTCAGTGTGTATTTAGGTGAAAATTTCTAAGTCCAAACAAGAGGAGACGTAGGTATGGGTAGATGAGAAGCTAATAGGCCAAGACATGTCAGCATGTATTCAATTGAAAATTTCTAAGTTCAAAACAGTGTAAGGAAGTATCTGGAATGCCCGATCGAGCCTGCTGCCACCTTGGGTACATGTAGACGTTGCAAAATGCTTTCTAATCTGCTAGGCCCATCGAGACTTAGTTTTTTTTCTTTCTCTGGACCGTGTAGGTTGGCGTCTGGAAGTGCCCGATCTGCGCCTACTCTTACCTTGACATATCAACGTGTATTCAAGTTGACACTACTAAGTTCAAAACGGGCGTTAGGTACCGGTAAATGTGAAGATTATCAATCTAGACATGTTGAAATTTATGTTCACACATAGGGGATGGCGAGAGGGGGAATAGGGATAAAGAATAAAAAGAGAGAGATAGACAGATCTAGATAAATACAGAGGTATAAACTGAGACAGGGAACACAAGCATTGTTTTTACTGGTTAATTTTACACCAGAATACACGTTTAGATTTTATGTAGATTTTTTTCTGTAGGGAACAAGCAAATAGCACACATAATATCTAGACATAAATATATACATAAAACAATTAGTTATGAGATATATCTGAACTACTCCAAAAAGACAATAATAATGAATATCATCACTCACCTTTGAAAATTATCCAGGCTGTATGCCTACTTACATTCCATCAAACACCAGAAAATCATGATCCATTGTTTGGTTGACTTTTTATTTTGTTTAATTTTTTTTTCTTTTCATACACATTTGTAATTGTGTCTTGCTTTAATCAAGTATTTTTTTTAGTTAACCTGTGGTGTTGGGAGAGGGGTTAACATGAATCAATCGGAGAGAGGTTAACATGAATCAATTTTGCTTAAACATTTTTTTTAATATATATGTATATATTAGTTTACGGAGTCATTGCAGTACCAAGTCTGACACTGTAATTGCTTGAAAAGTATTGCATTTGGAAGGGTTCTTTTATTTTATTTTTTTTTTCTTGAGGTGTGCGGGAATTTCAGTAGGGGAAGTTTCTGCTGATTTCAGGTTCCAAGACAGTAAAGTTGTATTTTATTGTTTGTGCATCAATTTCTTACAGATTTTTTTGTGTTATGAAGTGAAAATGAATGACTTGCAAAGACATTTACATGTTTGCATTCTTTTTTATTTTTTAATTCTTCACTTTTTTTTTGTTTTAATGTCCCAAGAGTGAACGAAGACGGATAAGTCTTATTCAGCAGAGTGGAAAAAAAACAGGGTACTTTTGGCTGTCCTCAATAGATCTGTCCAGAGTAAAATGTGTCCAAGTTATTGCCCTAATAAAGTGAGAACCATACCCCAAAACTAATGCAGAACTCTACTTATGTATTGCACAGCTACAAGAGCTAACTTGTCTAGGATAAGTGCCATATAAATTTGCAAAACTCACTATATAGCTCTACTTATTAACCGATATGAACTTAAATTGCCGAACATGTCTCAAAAATTTTCTACAGAGCTCTACTTAGAAATGAGCACTCTCAAAGAATTTGTCCAACATAATTTTGAAATATGTTTTTTTAAGTTACCATAGAGCTCCCAAATAGGAAACTTGTTTCAAATTCTTGTCATATGTATATGTATATATTTTTAAAAAACTACAGTATATCTATCCTTATGTATTGACATTTATGTTTTCAAAACATACTGCAGAGCTCTTCATGTTTTCTGAATTTTATGCCTTCATCTATTAATGTATTGAGCACTCTCAAAGTATATTCGTGTAGCTGAATTGCCATACATGTTTTCTGAAAGTCTATATTTAGCTCGACTAATATATTGAACACTGTCAAAATAAATTTATGCAGTTGAAATGCCATGTCTGTTTCTCAAATGTTTTATTTAGCTCTACTAATATATTGAGCACCCTGGAAGTAGATTTGTCTAAAATAATTGCCAAAATGTTTCCAAATCTTACTACAAAGCTCTATAAATTCATTGAGCACTCTCAAAGTAAATTCGTCTTGCATAATTAAACAATGCAATTTTAAAATTTACTACACAGCTATACTAAACTATGGAGCACATGCAAGCATCATTGGCATATATGTTTTAAACTTACAAAAGAGCTTTACTCGAAGTAAATTTGTCTAGAATAAATGAGAAAAATTCTTTCAAATCTTTCCACAGGAGTCTACCACAGTATTAAGCACTCTGGTAATTACTTTTCTAGCATACTCGCAATACACAATTTTAAAACTCACTACAGAGCTGTACTTATCTATTTTGCAGTCTCAAAGAATTTTGGATCGCATAACAGAAATTTATATTTTTCAAATAACTTCAAAGCTTAACTCATACATTGAGCACTCTTAAAGGAAATTTCTCTGCTATAAATGACAAATGTTTTCAAAACTAAATACAGAGTTTGGAAAAAATAGCTGATATTATTACAGGTTACTTTTCTTCAAATAGATATAAACGAGCGTTATACAAGAGTGCTCAATAAGACAGAGCAATAAAGACATTTTATTTAGATTTTTACTTAATGATTACACTATCAATAGTGCTCAAAACTAGACAGAGCTGATATTATAAAACGTTTATTTTATTACAGGTAAATAAATATTAAGATTTAACCAGAGTTATATAAGAGTGCTCAATAAGACATAGAACAATAAAGACATTTTATTTAGAGTTTTACTTAATAATTACACTTTAAATAGTGCTCAACACTAGAAAGAGCTGATATTATCAAACGTTTATATTAATGAAAGAAAATTATATGTGAGTGCTTTATCATACATAGAGCAATATTGACATTTTAGATTTTTCATTGAGAATTCATAAAAATGTGAATAAAATTAGTAAAATGTATATTATAATATGTCATTAAAACAATACAAAAAAGTGTGGCCATCTAAATTGACGTATGCATTTTTTAACTTATCAACTTGCTCTACTGATGTATTGAGCACTCTACATATAAGTCCTGTCATTTCAATTTCTATATATATATTTTAAATCTTAACAGTTAGCTCTACTAATGCATTGAGCACTCTAGCAGTAGCTCTTGTCATCTAAATTCCATACATATTTCCAAAAATTTAACAACTATCTCTACTAATTCATTAATCACTGTATATATTTATCTTTCTGTCTCTCATTATCTATCTATCTATCTATCTATCTATAAAAGTGAAAATGTCTGTCTGTGTATGTGTGTGTAAATTTTCCTACGCAATAACTGTCAATTTTTAGTCTACAGACTCAAAATTTGATATACAGGGTACTGAGATATGTGAAAATCTGTGATCAGTTTTTGGACAGAAATTTGGCGATTAAGGGGTCAAAGTTCAACGATTTGAACTTTGAGAACTCTACAAAACTCCTCCGACAATTATGGGTCTGAACACTTGAAATTTTAGATATAGTTTCCTTAAACATGGCTCTAACTTAATAACTTGATTCGAGCACAAAACAATAAATTTTAAGGGTTCATAATAGGGGTCAAACTTGAAAAAATTGACGGTTTTTTTTTTTTTTTTTTTTTTTTGGTTGGGGTATACAACGCATACAACGCCAAAAAACCGGGCAACGCCGGGAACCCATGCTAGTATATATATATATTCAACTGAGAATTTTTATATAGATCACATAATTATTAGAAGTGTTTGTATATAGATCACATAATTATTAGAATTTTTTTTCCATCAATTTTTTGACTTGGGTTATCTTTTTTTAATTGACACATGAAAAAAATCTATGTGCTATTCAAGACAAGAAATAAAAGAAATAAAGAAAATTCTTACCTGTTACCTCCCAGGTGTTATCTTCACTTTTTCTCTTTTCTGGTTCTTGCTGAAACTCATGGCAATTTAATGTTTGTTTGTGTTCTTTGTTACATATATATATAATTTTTACTGTGATGATTTTTTTCTTTTAATTATTTAAAAACATTTTTTTAGATTTATATAATAAAGAGAGACAATAATATAACTAGTGGATCTTTTTTAATGATATATTTAACTTTCTGGCTATGATCAAACACCTATGTACTTTTTTTGTAGTTGCATAAGTTAGCTGATGAGAAGAAATACAAGCAGAACTGCATTCATTTAAATAAAGCTAATAGTTTAGAATTTGATTGTACCCAGATGTGCATGTACACAAAGAAAGAAACACTTACTTGAGGACTTCTGTAACTACAGGAAACATGTGGCAGCCAGGATAGGTGATGCTGCTGGATTCAGTTGTTTTTTTCCAATCCACATAATTCTCACAACAGCTGATAGTAGAATTCCATCATGATCAAGAGGAGTACATGAAATTACAAAGATATACACACAGAAGGAAAGAAAAAGAATACTTACTCTACTTCTATGACAATGATTGCTGCAAAGACTTTGAGATGCTAATGTTGGAAGAAACAAATAGACATACATCATACACAGTTTGATTGTACCCAGATGTGCTTTAACGCAAAGAAAGAAATACTTGATTCAAACTGTACAGCACATGTGGAGACAGGAACGGTGATGCTGCTAGGTTTCGTTGCTTGTTCCAATCTATAAAAAACAGATCATATTTATAGTGTTGATAATCTACTGCTGTATGAAAGCTCGAACAATGGAAACAGTTAAATTAAATTTTCACATCACAAAGATTGAAATCGAAATAGAAAGAAGAAAGGGTGATACTATACTCATCTTCCTGTCGGAGCAGACCACTTGCTGGTGACTGTTCGTTCGCCATTAAACTGGAAAGTAAAAAAAAAAAAGAGGTTCCGCCTGGGAAAGCTCTCGTCTGGGCAGCGAGGTGATGAACTCCCGAAAGGAGGGGCACTATATAAAAACAAGCTTTGCTGCAAACATCTCCTAAAAAGCGGTTTCTACTCAGAATAACAGGCGGAGCAGAAAACAGAGGTGTTCTCTCTACCCAACAGGATTTGTAAAGATACCACTAGTTTGTGTTCATAAGACGGCGATGATCGCTCACAAAACTGGCATTCCTACTATCATATCGGAGGACGGTCATATATAATTGCACTACCATTTCGTATCAGAGGACCGTCATATATAAATGCACTACCATACCGTTTCGGAGTTTGTAGACAGTAGGAATAATAAAAGCGGCCTTAAAGCGGCTTGTGAGCACACAATCTAGTCGAACTCTAGTCGTCCTTGGTCGAGTCGAGGCAAGCATGCATTACATAGTAACACGAGCACGTGTCGCCTGCTTAGAGGGTAGCCCCCATGGGGAGATTCGAAAGCGCACCTCACAGCGGAACAGCTTCGGAACCAATCGGACCGTACCCAGACTTGCAGCTATTTGTTAACTTGGAAGTGGAGTCAACACCCTGACACTGAGAATAGAGCTTTCGAAAAGCTCAAACCCAGTTGCATGCAAAGTCGGGGAAACTGGGAGCAGGCTGGGGAGAACACGCTCAATTGGGGCCTTGGAAGCAAACGGGAGGCCCATTTTTCTCTTTCGTTCGGTTTACATCTTTCGGGTATTGTTCTCCTTTCAGCCTGCCCCCCTTCACGCCTTTTTGCTCGCCACATGCAAGCGTATAAAAAGACGACCAGATGACGGACGCAACAAACTCATGCCGACATTTTCTGGATTTCTTTTTTGCCAGAGCCCATTTAGCCGTGTAGCTGTTAAACTACAACGTTACACCCCCCTACCACGGTGAGGATAGGGTTGGACTTTAGGGGGGAAAATACACATCCACAATTACTAATCTTACTATTCGCGTGCTTTACATTAAGGTTAGGAAAAGGAGTTAAAACTAAAAAATTATACAAAATACTGTCAGAAACACACCCAATATTTGTCCGCCTATCTGACCGGAACATATATTAAGTGAGTTTATAATAGCATTTTGTATAATTTTCTAGTTTAAACTCATTTTAACTTCACGTATTCAAGAGAAATCTCGCCAACATTTGTCTTCTTTAAATATATCGATAAACACTGAATGTTTTTCGAACATAAACATAAACGTCCTGTTTTTTTTTATTAACAATAAAAATATCAATTAAATAAAATACTTTAGAAGACTACCTAACATTTGGAATATGACAAAACATTTCAAAGACAGTTACAGAAAAAAAATTTTTTAAAAAAACCGTTAGAGAAATTTGGCGGTCGGCGGTATTTTTTATTAAAAATTAAAATGTCTAATAGAAAAAGTACCTAACGTTTGGAATATGACAAAACATTTAAAAGACAGTTACAGAAAAATGATAAATAAAATTAAAAAAAAAAAAACGTCAGAGAAATTTGGCGGTCGGCGGTATTTTTATTAAAAATTAAAATATCTAATAGACAAAGTACCTAACGTTTGGAATATGACAAAACATTTCAAAGACAGTTACAGAAAAATAATAAATAAAATTAAAAAAAAAAAAAAAACCCCCGTTAGAGAAATTTGGCGGTCGGCGGTATTTTTATTAAAAATTAAAATGTCTATTAAAAAAACATTTGGAATATGAAAAAACATTTCAAAGACAGTTACAGAAAAATAAATAAAAATTAAAAAAAAAAAAACCGTTAGAGAAATTTGACGGTCGGCGGTATTTTTTTTTATTAAAAATTAAAATGTCTAATAGAAAAAGTACCTAACGTTTGGAATATGACAAAAAATTCCAAAGACAGTTACAGAAAAATAATAAATAAAATTAAAAAAAAAAACCGTTAGAGAAATTTGGCGGTCGGCGGTATTTTTTATTAAAAATTAAAATATCTATTTGAAAAAGTACCAACCGTTTGGAATATGACAAAACATTTCAAAGACAGTTACAGAAAAATAAATAAAATTTAAAAAAAACCGTTAGAGAAATTTGGGGGTCGGCGGTATTTTTATTAACAATTAAAATGTCTAATAGAAAAAGTACCTAACGTTTGGAATATGACAAACCATTTCAAAGACGGTTACAGAAAAATAATATATAAAATTTAAAAAAAGCCGTTAGAGAAATTTGGCGGTCGGCAGTATTTTTATTAAAAAGTAAAATATCTAATAGAAAAAGTACCTAACGTTTGGAATATGACACAACATTTCAAAGACAGTTACAGAACAATAAATAAAATTAAAAAAAAAAAAACCGTTAGAGAAATTTGGCGGTCGGCGGTATTTTTTATTAACAATTAAAATGTCTAATAGAAAAAGTACCTAACGTTTGGAATATGACAAAACATTTCAAAGACAGTTACAGAAAAATAATATATAAAATTAAAAAAAAAGCCGTTAGAGAAATTTGGCGGTCGGCGGTATTTTTATTAAAAATTAAAATATCTAATAGAAAAAGTACCTAACGTTTGGAATATGACAAAACATTTCAAAGACAGTTACAGAAAAATAAATAAAATTTAAAAAAAAAAACCGTTAGAGAAATTTGGCGGTCGGCGGTATTTTTTTTATTAAAAATTAAAATATCTAATAGAAAAAGTACCTAACGTTTGGAATATGACAAAACATTTCAAAGACAGTTACAGAAAAATAAATAAAATTTAAAAAAAAAAAACCTTTAGAGAAATTTGGCGGTCGGCGGTATTTTTTATTAAAAATTAAAATATCTATTTTAAAAAGTACCAACCGTTTGGAATATGACAAATCATTTCAAAGACAGTTACAGAATAATAAATAAAATTTAAAAAAAAAAAAACCGTTAGTGAAATTTGGCGGTCGGCGGTATTTTTTATTAAAAATTAAAATATCTAATAGAAAAAGTACCTAACGTTTGGAATATGACAAAACATTTCAAAGACAGTTACAGAAAAATAATTAATAAAATTTAAAAAAAAAACCGTTAGAGAAATTTGGCGGTCGGCGGTATTTTTATTAACAATTAAAATGTCTAATAGAAAAAGTACCTACCGTTTGGAATATGACAAAACATTTCAAAGACAGTTACAGAAAAATAAATAAAATTTAAAAAAAAAAGCCGTTAGAGAAATTTGGCGGTCGGCGGTATTTTTTTTATTAAAAATTAAAATATCTATTAGAAAAACTAACGTTTGGAATATTCTATCCAAGAAAACACGGTCTATAAACTGCACAATTGTCACGCTAATTCTACAGTTTACGGACCGGCCTTAAATAATAACATTATATGCGTGCTTTCATCTAACAAATTATAAAAAAGACGTTAATTTCTATTTAAATTGAAATATTCTAGCCAAGAAAAACACGGTCTATAAACTGCACAAGTGAATCTCACATGTGATTATTTTTTTTATTACCAACAATATAATTATGATTTTTTTGTTATTTCAATAAATAAAAATAAAAGCGATGTGAATATTTGAAATTAAATAAAACTGAAATAAAATTATAAATGAAAAAAAAAGGTGTGGTCATACTAAGAAATCTCATTTGATTAATTCTATAGTTTACGGACCGGCCTGAAATAATAATATGTGTGTAATATGTGTATCTAAACTGCACAAGTGTCACGCTTTCTAACAGTATAAAAATTAAATATAAAAAGACGTTAAACTTGAAAATACTGTAAACTACACAAGTGTCGAAATTTGAAAAGAAATTCGACGTGTTTGTGAACTGTGCTCATACTAACAACGTTCATTTGAACACTTGTGCAGTTTACACATCTGAAATAAATGCGTCGTCTACTTTTGGATTTTGAAACGATGAAAATGTGTTGTTACCTTAAATTTGTTTGACATCAGAGAAGCAAACAGAAATATAGCAGCGGTAGGGCGTCGGGTTAGCTGGGTCTTCTGGCTGGTCATCTATTATTCTGGAAACTCTTCTCGCTGCCACGGTCAAACTGAATTTCGAGCCCGTTTTAGGGCTCTTTTATATTTCATTATCGGCGTGAAAACCGTTAACTTTTTCCGGGAAAAATCAAAGTTCGCAGTCGACGTTACAACCGTTTTACCTTTTATGGAGTTTGTGTTACGAAGCTGCCTTTTCATTGGTTGATTTAAACTTGTTTGGTTTGAAGTGGGATGTGGACACACGCACACACACACACACACACACACACACACACACACACACACACACACAAGTTTATAGAGACCGAGAGGGCGAGAGAGAGAGAGGGAGGGAGAAAGAGAGAGAGAGAGAAAGAGAGAGAGGGGGGGTTAGCACCCGAAACTTTAAAAAGTGATAAAAATATTAAAAAAACATTGTATTTTATACATCTATCTATCTATCTCTCTCCCTCTCTCTCTCTCTCTCCCTCTCTCTCTCTCTCTCTCTCTCTCTCTCTCTATATATATATATATATATATATATATATATATATATATATATATATATATATATTTATATACATATATGTAGAATTTTCGGCCGAAATTTAAAAAATTAAAACAACAAAAACATTCATATATTTCACAATAATTTCATATAAAGATGAATATCTATATTAAAAGAATTATTATTGTAATAATTAAGAAAATCTAGCAAACGTTGGTGCTTATATAGATCGGCCCCCATGGCCGTAAACATTGGTTCACACCAGTCCCTCTCGCTGAAGTCAACTGCAAATAAAGACATTATTTTTTATGCTTATTTGAGGAGTGACAGCTCGTAAAATAACAAGAGAAGAATTTATCTCCCATAGCAAAACATAACATTGGTTAACTGCCCTAAAAATTTTGAATGACCTCGAATGGCCTTAAACTTATGTGTGCTCATGTAAGATATTACTTGCTTGAAATGGAAATGAATTGTATAGCATGTACAGTTTACTACGAAGTTCTGTTTCAGCATTAAATAACTGCAAAAAACAGTTGAAGTAAGAGTCAAAGCCAAACCATCTTCAAAATAACTTTCAACTTTCAGAATTTAAAAGTAATTTTTAAGTCTTTAAACTGTTGAATAGAAATTAATTTGTTGAGGGAACAGAAGACAAAATAGTGAACAGCTGTTGCGATAACGCAAACTGATTTGCAATGCTTATTAAAATAGGAGGCTGGAAATCTGGGAATGATGGTTAGTTGCCTCCCTACGAGGGCAGAGTTTGACACAGGATCGATTTTAATGTGAGAAAATCCAGCTCTCCGTCTATTTGTTTTATTTAAATATTTTATTTCTCGATGGGGGGGGGATAAGTCTAGGAATGGTGGTGTTATCGAAGGAGGGGAAAAATCTGGACACTGCCACGGAAAACAAAATATTATGACAAAAAATAAATTTGACGGAGGACGAATTTTTCTCAAGATTTAAAATGTGAAACTTCATTCGATGGTCCATAAATTTTACGTTTTGTTTGTTTTGATTTTTTTTTTTTTTGCTTCGTGAAATGAAAATCCTCGGAAACTGCAGTGAATACGATTCTAATGTTTACGTTACGCAGTCTTGCTATCGTATAGAAAAGTCGGTACTTAGTAGCATACAGGGTAATTTTTAAAGGTGGAGACCAGAGAAGAAGGCGAAAAAATAATAAAATAGTTTTATATTATTTTTATTAATTATTAATAAATGAAATGAATCATTTCTATTTAAAATCCATTACGTATTATGCATGCAAAATTTAAAAAAAAATGCTTCAAATGCATGTGAAGAAGCTAAAGCAAAACTAAATGAATTTGACCTGATGTCGAGTTTATCTAAAAGCGACACCCGATTTTTCACTTGAAATTATTCCTCGTTCAATATATAGTTATATTCAGTTATCATATAATATTTATTAATAATAATATTAATTAATATTTAACAAAAACAACATGATATCATTTTGAATGACTATGCAGAATTTTTATCCCATTTTTTTTTACTGCGATCTTTAAACATTATCGTGTACTTTCACCTAACAATTTAAAAAAACATAGCATAAAAACTGAATCTAATGTGAAACTCTACTAAAATATAGCACGTACCGAAAAGTCGTTTTTATTTGTGTTCAAACTCGGGAATCTTTTTATTTGTTTTCAGACTCGGGAATCTTTTTATTTGTGTTCTGACTCGGGAATCTTTTCATTTGTGTTCTGACGTGGTAATCTTTTTATTTGTGTTCTGACTCGGGAATCTCATAATTTGTGTTCACACTCGGGAATCTTTTTATTTGTGTTCACCCTCGGGAATCTTTTTATTTGTGTTCCGACTCGGGAATCTTTTTATTTGTGTTCCAACTCGGGAATCTTTTTATATTATATTTGATACGGGAATCTTTTTATCTTTGTTCTTATTCGGGAATCTTTTTTATTTGTGTTCTTACTCGGGAATCTTTTTATTATTGTTGTGAATCGGGGATGTTTTCATTCATATTTGAGGCGGAAATTTTTGTTATTCGTGTTTTTTTTTCACGAATCTTATATTCATGATCTGACTCTGGAATCTATTTTTCATATACAAATTCAGGAACCTTTTTATGCATGGTTTTACCCTGTAATCATTTTATTCGTGTTCTGATACAGAAATTTTTTTATGTTTTCAACTTGATAGCCTTTTTATTCGTGTTCTGATTAAGGATTTTTTTTTTATTCGTGTTCAAACTCGGAAATCTTTTTATTCGTTTTCCAACTCGGGAAACTTGTGCTTCATTTTGAAAATGGGTTGATATGCCATAAAACCATGAAAAGTAAATGGCCGGATTGCACCTGACATTAAATGTGTCTAACTTGACTTTCCACTCAAATAGATATTCGCCATTTTGATCCCGTTCAGATATATACATGAAGAATACTCTTATTAACGTGCTAGTGCGAAGATCTGAGTGGCGACAAATTGTCGGGTGTCAGCGTTCTTGTTTCTATTAACGTACTAGTGCAAAGATCTAAGTTAAATGAAATAGATTACAAATGGCTCGGCAAGGTTGTATCTGAACTTTTTATTCAATGAAACCTAAGATTAATAAAACGAAATAATCGAGACCCGTGGAAATGCCACGGCGAATATTTCGAATTCAATAAAACAAAACGGAAGAATAGTCAACAAATAGGAAATTTAATAAAACATAAAAACTGAATCTAATGTGAAAATATCTAAAATAAAGCCCGTACCGAATCATCTTTCTTATTCGTGTTCTGACTCGGGAATCTTTATATCTGTTTTCCGGCTCCGGAATAGTTTTATTTGTGTTCAGACTCGGGAATCTAATAAGTTGTGTTCCGACTCGGGAATCTTTTTATTTGTGTTCACACTCAGGAATCTTTTTATTTGCGTTCCTACTCGGGAATCTTTTTATTTGTGTTCCGACTCGGGAATCTTTTTATTTGTTTTCCGACTCGGGAACCTTTTAATTTATGTTCAGACTCGGGAATCTTTTTATTTGTGATCTGACTCGGGAATCTTTTTATTTGTGTTCCGACTCGGGAATCTTTTATTTGTGTTCCGAATCGGGAATATTTTTATTTGTGTCCAACTCGGGAATTTTTTTTATTGTGTCCCGACTCGGGAATCTTTTTATTTGTGTCCCGACTCGGGAATCTTTTTATTTGTGTCCCGACTCGGGAATCTTTTTATTTGTGTTCCGACTCGGGAATCTTTTTATTTGTGTCCTGACTCGGGAATCTTTTTATTTGTGTTCACACTCAGGAATCTTATTATTTTGTTCCAACCCAGGAATCATTTTATTTGTGTTCTTACACGGGAATTTTTTGATTTGTGATCACACTCGGGAATCGTTTTATTTGTGTTCCGACTCGGTAATTTTTTTAATTTGTGTTCAGACTCGGGAATCTTTTTATTTGTGTTCTGACTTGGTAATCTTTTTATTTGTGTTCCGACTCGGGAATCTTTTTATTTGTGTTCCGACTCGGGAATCCTTTCATTTGTGTTCACACTCTGGAATCTGTTTATTTTTGTTCTGAGTCGGGAATCTTTTTGTTTATATTCCGACTCGGGAATCTTTTTATTTGTGTTACGACTCGGTAATTTTTTTTATTTGTGTTCTGACTCGGGAATCTTTTTATTTGTGTCCCGACTCGGGAATCTTTTTATTTGTGTCCCGACTCGGGAATCTTTTTATTTGTGTCCCGACTCGGGAATCTTTTTATTTGTGTCCTGACTCGGGAATCTTTTTATTTGTGTTCACACTCAGGAATCTTATTATTTTGTTCCAACCCAGGAATCGTTTTATTTGTGTTCTTACACGGGAATTTTTTGATTTGTGATCACACTCGGGAACCGTTTTATTTGTATTCCGACTCGGTAATTTTTTTAATTTGTGTTCAGACTCGGGAATCTTTTTATTTGTGTGCCGACTCGGGGATCTTTTTATTTGTTTTCTGACTCGGGAATCTTTTTATTTGTGTTCTGACTCGGGAATCTCATAATTTGTTTTCACACTCGGGAATCTTTTCATTTGTGTTTACACTCGAGAATCTTTGTATTTGTGCTCCGATTCGGGAATCTTTTTATCTTTGTTCTGATTCGTGAATCTTTTTATTCTATTTCTGAGTCGGGAATCTTTTTATTATTGTTGTGAATCGGGGATGTTTTCATTCATATTTGAGACGGAAATTTTTGTTATTCGTGTTCTGATTCATGAATCTTATATTCATGTTCTGACTCTGGAATCTATTTTTCATATACAAATTCAAGAACCTTTTTATGAATGGTTTTACCCTGTAATCATTTTATTCGTGTTCTGATACAGAAATGTTATTATGTTTTCAACTTGATATCTTTTTTATTCGTGTTCTGATTAAGGAATTTTTTTTATTCGTGTTCAAACTCGGGAAACTTGTGCTTCATTTTGAAACACAAAAATGGGGTGATATGCCATAAAACAATGCAAAGTAAATGGCCGGATTGCACCTGTCATTAAATAACTCGAAAAATGTTAATAAAAACTTTAGCACGACTGTATGTATTTAAAGTTGTGTAAAGTTTTTACATTTAATAGATTAAATCAACTGTTATAATTTATATAAATTGTTCTCGTGTCTAACTTGACTTTCCACTCAAATTGAGATTCGCCATTTTGATCCCGTTCAGATATATACATGAAGAATAATTTTATTAACGGACTAGTGCGAAGATCAGAGTGGCGACAAATTGTCGGGTGTCGGCGTTCTTGTTTCTTTGGAGAAGGTCAGCCTTCACAAGTTTGGTTTGGAATGGATTTCTGTTTTCAACAGAAATGGAAGCCAGTAAGAATAACAATACTAAGAACAACAATTATTATCATCAAGGGTGAAAGGCGCTTTTAGTGTACGAGCACAAAGGAATCATAATTATTGGCTTCTCCATTTCATTTTCAACAGACAGACTGTTCCGCTGTATTACAGTTCTTAAGTGTGACTAGATTAAAACTTATCATAGCCAGTTATCCAATTTACAACCAGCTAATGGACAGCCGACACATTTATTGAGACATGCGATAAGCACTAATTGTCCACAGACGAACTGTTCCACTGTATCACAGTTCTGAAGTGTGACTAGACTAAATTAATCAGAGCCAGTTATCGAATTGATAACCAGCTAATCGACAGTTAACACTTTTACTGAGTCATGCTATTATCTCTAATTGTCCACAGACGGACTGTTCCGCTGTATAACGGTTTTTAAGTTTGACTAGACTAAAACTTGTCAGAGCGTATCATCGAATTTACAATCAGGTAATTAAATCTAACACTTTTACTGAGTCATGCTATTATCGCTAATTTTCCACAGACGGACTGTTTCGCTGTATCACAGCTTTTAAGTGTGACTAGACTAAAACCTATCAGAGCCAGTCATTGAATTTACAACCAGCTAATTCGACAGTCGAAACTCTTAGGGAGTGTTCCGCTGTATCACACTTCTTATGTGTGACTAGACTAAACTTATCACAGCCAGTTATCGAATTTACAACCAGCTAATCGACATCGATATAAACGTTAATGCCCCCATTCTACTTGCTTTAAAACAATGATAATACTGTGTAACTGCAGTAAAATGACATAGCTTTTGATTATTGTTTGGAAACGATTAAATATATTTATACCGTTTATAACCTTTAAAAATATATATTTGTTATAAGCTCGCTGAAATAAAAAACTACAAAATATGTTTAACTTTAACGACGTCGGTTGAAGTAATTCTTTTTAATTCGTGGTTGAGCGGCGAAAAGTCTATTTCAACGGACAACTTGAATCTTTCACGTGCCGACAAGTTGTTCACTGTCTTGTCACCGAGCAGGAAGAAGAAAGAAAGAATCGATTGAAGAGAGAAAGAGAGGAGGTGGGGAAAGGAAAGGGAGGAAGAGTCGAATCCTCTGCACGTGCCAGGGTGCGGGGTCGAACGGAAGTTAAATGAAATAGATTACAAATGGCTCGGCAAAGTTGTATCTGAACTTTTTATTCTATGAAACCTAAGACGAAATAATCGAGACCCGTGGAAATGCCACGGCGAATATTTCGAATTCAATAGAATAAAACGGAAGAATAGTCAACAAATAGGAAATTTAATAAAACATATCATAAAAACTGAATCTAATGTGAAACTATCTAAAATAAAGCCCGTACCGAATCGTCTTTTTTATTCGTGTTCTGACTCGGGAATCTTTATATCTGTTTTCCGGCTCCGGAATAGTTTTATTTGTGTTAAGACTCGGGAATCTAATAAGTTGTGTTCCGACTCGGAATCTTTTTATTTGCGTTCCGACTCGGGAATCTTTTCATTTGTGTTCCGACTCGGGAATCTTTTCATTTGTGTTCCGACTCGGGAATCTTTTCATTTGTGTTCTGACTCGGGAACCTCGGGAAATTTGTGTTCTGACTCGGGAATCTTTTTATTTATGTTAAGACTCGGGGTTCTTTTTATTTGTGTTCACACTCGGGAATCTTTTTATTTGTGTTCCGACTCGGGAATCTTTTTATTTGTGTTCCGACTCGGGAATCTTTTTATTTGTGTTCCGACACGGGAATCTTTTTATTTGTGTTCCTACTCGGGAATCTTTTTATTTGTGTTCACACTCGGGAATCTTTTCATTTGTGTTCACACTCGGGAATCTTTTTATTTGTGTTCACACTCGGGAATCTTTTTATTTGTGTTCCTACTCGGGAATCTTTTTATTTGTGTTCTGACTCGGGAATCTTTTTATTTGTGTTCCTACTCGGGAATCTTTTTATTTGTGTTCCTACTCGGGAATCTTTTTATTTGTGTTCCGACACGGGAATCTTTTTATTTGTGTTCACACTCGGGAATCTTTTCATTTGTGTTCACACTCGGGAATCTTTTCATTTGTGTTCACACTCGGGAATCTTTTCATTTGTGTTCACACTCGGGAATCTTTTTATTTGTGTTCTGACTCGGGAATCTTTTTATTTGTGTTCCGACTCGGGAATCTTTTTATTTGTGTTCTGACTCGGGAATCTTTTTATTTGTGTTCCGACTCGGGAATCTTTTTATTTGTGTTCTGACTCGGGAATCTTTTTATTTGTGTTCTGACTCGGGAATCTTTTTATTTGTGTTCTGACTCGGGAATCTTTTCATTTGTGTTCACACTCGGGAATCTTTTTATTTGTGTTCCGACTCGGGAATCTTTTTATTTGTGTTCCTACTCGGGAATCTTTTTATTTGTGTTCTGACTCGGGAATCTTTTTATTTGTGTTCCGACTCGGGAATCTTTTTATTTGTGTTCTGACTCGGGAATCTTTTTATTTGTGTTCTGACTCGGGAATCTTTTTATTTGTGTTCCGACTCGGGAACCTTTTAATTTGTTTTCTGACTTAGGAATCTTTTAATATGTGTTCAGACTCGGGAATCTTTTTATTTGTGTTCCGACTCAGGAATCTTTTTATTTGTGTCCAACTCGGGAACCTTTTTATTTGTGTTCAGACTCGGGAATCTTTTTATTTCTGTTATTACTCGGCACTCTTTTTATTTGTGTTCCGACTCAAGAATCTTTATATTTGTGTTCTGACTCGGGAATCTTTTTGTGTGTCTTTTGACTCGGGAATCTTTTTATTTGTGTTCCGACTCGGGAATCTTTTTATTCATATTTGAGTCGGGAATCATTTTTATTCTTTCACTGACTCGGGAATATTTTTATTATTGTTGTGAATCGGGGATGTTTTTATTCATATTTGAGTCGGAAATTTTTTATTCGTGTTCTGAAATCTTTTATTCATGTTCTTAGTCTGGAATCTATTTTTTCATATACAAATTCAGGAACTTTTTTATGCATGGTTTTACCTTGGAACCTTTTTATTCGTGTTCTGATTCGGGAATTTTCCTAATTCGTTGTTTTACCCTGGAATCATTTTATTCGTGTAAGACTTGGAAAACCTTTTATTCTTGTTCTGATTCAGGAATGTTTTTATTCGTGGTTTTAATCTGGAATCTTTATATTCATATCCTAATTAAGGAATGTTTTTATCCGTGTTTTTACCCTGGAGTCTTTTTTATTAATTTTCTAACTCGGGTATCTTTTTATTCATACACTGATTCAGGAATATTTTATTCATGTTTTTACTCGGGAATCATTTTATTTGTGTTCTGATACAGAAATCTTTTTATTTTTTCACCTTTATAGCCTTTTTATTCGTGTTCTGATTAAGGGATTTTTTTTAATTCGTGTTCAAACTCGGAAATCTTTTTATTTGTTCTGACTCGAGAATCTTGTACTCCATTTTGAAACACAAAAATGGGGTGATATGCCATAAAACAATGCAAAGTAAATGGCCGGATTGCACCTGACATTAAATAACTCGAAAAATGTTTATAAAAACTTTAGCACGACTTTATGTATTGAAAGTTGTGCAAAGTTTTTACATTTAATAGATTAAATCAACTGTTATAATTTATATAAATTGTTCTCGTGTCTAACTTGACTTTCCACTCAAATTGAGATTCGCCATTTTGATCCCGTTCAGATATATACATGAAGAATAATCTTATTAACGTACTAGTGCGAAGATCTGAGTGGCGACAAATTGTCGGGTGTCGGCGTTCTTGTTTCTTTGGAGAAGGTCAGCCTTCACAAGTTTGGTTTGGAATGGATTTCTGTTTTCAACAGAAATGGAAGCCAGTAAGAATAACAATACTAAGAACAACAATTATTATCATCAAGGGTGAAAGGCGCTTTTAGTGTACGAGCACAAAGGAATCATAATTATTGGCTTCTCCATTTCATTTTCAACAGACAGACTGTTCCGCTGTATTACAGTTCTTAAGTGTGACTAGACTAAAACTTATCATAGCCAGTTATCCAATTTACAACCAGCTAATGGACAGCCGACACATTTATTGAGACATGCGATAAGCACTAATTGTCCACAGACGAACTGTTCCACTGTATCACAGTTCTGAAGTGTGACTAAACTAAATTAATCAGAGCCAGTTATCGAATTGATAACCAGCTAATCGACAGTCGACACTTTTACTGAGTCATGCTATTATCGCTAATTGTTCACAGACGGACTGGTCCGCTCTATTACGGTTCTTAAGTGTTACTAGACTAACACTTGTCAGAATCAGTAATCAAATTGACAACCAGCTAATCGACATCTGGCACTTTTACTGAGTCATGCTATTATCACTAATCGTCCACAGACGGACTGTTCTGCTGAATCACAGTTCTTAAGTTTGAATAGACTAAAACTTGTCAGAGCGAGTCATCGAATTTACAACCAGGTAATTAAATCCAACACTTTTACTGAGTAAAGCTAGTATCACTAATTGTCCACAGACGGACTGTTTCGCTGTATCACAGTTCTTAAGTGTGACTAGACTAAATCCCACGGCGAATATTTCGCATTTAATAGAAAAAAAACGGAAGAATAGTCAACAAATAGGAAATGTAATAAAACATAAAAACTGAATCTAATGTGAAACTATCTAAAATATAGCCCCAACCGAATCGTCTTTTTTATTCGTGTTCTGACTCGGGAATCTTTTTAGTTGTGCTCCGGCTCGGGAATATATTTATTTCTGTTCACACTCGGGAATCTTTTAATTTCTGTTCTGACTCGGGAATCTTTTTATTTTTAGTTCACACTTGGGAATCTTTTTATTTGTGTTCACACTCGGGAATCGTACTGTTCCGCTGTATTATAGTTCTTAATTGTGACTAGACTAAAACTCATCATAGCCAGTTATCCAATTTACAACCAGCTAATTTATTGAGACATGCGATAAGAGCTAATTGTCCACAGACGAACTGTTTCGCTGTATCAAATTTCTGAATTGTGACTAAACTAAATTAATCAGAGCCAGTTATCGAATTGATAACCAGCTAATCGACAGTTAACACTTTTACTGAGTCATGCTATTATAACTAATTTTCCACAGACGGACTGTTCCGCTGTATCACAGGTCTTAAGTGTGACTAGACTAACACTTGTCAGAATCAGTAATCGAATTGACAACCAGCTAATCAACATCTGGCATTTCTTCTGAGTCATGCTATTATCGCTAATCGTCCACAGACGGACTGTTTTGCTGTATAACAGTTCTTAAGTTTGAATAGACTAAAACTTGTCAGAGCGAGTCATCGAATTTACAATCAGGTAATTAAATCCAACACTTTTACTGAGTTAAGCTAGTATCGCTAATTGTCCACAGACGGACTGTTTCGCTGTATCACAGTTCTTAAGGTTGACTGGACTAAAACATATCAGAGCCAGTCATTGAATTTACAACCAGCTAATTCGACAGTCGAAAGTCTTACGGAGTGTTCCGCTGTGTCACACTTCTTTTGTGTGACTAGACTAAACTTATCACAGCCAGTTATCGAATTTACAACCAAGTAATCGACATCGATATAAACGTTAACGCCCCAATTCTACTTGGTTTAAAACAATGATAATACTGTGTAACTGCAGTAAAATGACAGAGCTTTTGATTATTGTTTGGAAATGATTAAATATATTTATATCGTTTATAACCTTTAAAAATATATATATTTGTTATTTGCTGAAATAAAAACTTAGAGATTAAAAAATATGTTTAACTTTAACGACGTCGGTTGAAGTAATTCTTTTTAATTCGTGGTCTAGCGGCGAAAAGTCTATTTCAACGGACAACTTAAATCTTTCACGTGCCGACAAGTTGTTCCCTGTTTTGTCACCGAGCAGGAAGAAGAAAGAAAGAATCGATAGAAGAGGGAAAGAGAGGAGGTGGGGAAAGGAAAGGGAGGAAGAGTCGAGTCCTCTGCACGAGCCAGGGTGCGGGGTCGAACGGAAGTTAAATGAAATAGATTACAAATGGCTCGGCAAAGTTGTATTTGAACTTTTTATTCAATGAAACTTAAGATTAATAAAACGAAATAATCGAGACCCGTGGAAATGCCACGGCGAATATTTCGAATTCAATAGAACAAAACGGAAGAATAGTCAACAAATAGGAAATTTAATAAAACATAAAAACTGAATCTAATGTGAAACTATCTAAAATAAAGCCCGTACCGAAAAGTCTTTTTTATTCGTGTTCTGACTCGGGAGTCTTTATATCTGTTTTCCGGCTCCGGAATAGTTTTATTTGTGTTAAGACTCGGGAATCTAATAAGTTGTGTTCCGACTCGGAATCTTTTTATTTGCGTTCTAAAATATAGCCCCTACCTTGACTCAGGAGTCTTTTTATTTGTTTTCCGGCTCCGGAACCTTGGAAGTTGTGTTCAGACTCGGGAATCTTTTTATTTGTGATGAGACTCGGGAATCTTTTTATGTGCATTCTGACTCGGGAATCTTTATTTGTGTTCACACTCGGGAATCTTTTTTATTTGTGTTCTGACTCGGGAATCTTTTTATTTGTGTTCCACCTCGGGAATCTTTTTATTTAATATTTTAGGGTCGGGGATCATTTTTCCATATTAATTTAACGTAAAATGCGCACTCACATATTGGCTATCAAGCGCTCAATGAGACATGCCAACCCTAGCATCTTTTCAAGAGGGGAAGGGCAAAATATTACAAATACAATTTGCTTTTTTTGTGGGAGGGGTGAGGGAGACGGGAATTTAAAACATAAAATAACGATAAATCTAATTCATTTTTATGAGACAACCCTGTACTTTTATCTAACAATTTCATAAACAAAATGAGCCCCCACTTTGGGGAGGGGCATTACAATGACGAAAAATTTCATTTAATTGTTTTTGGAATTCATTTTTTTATGGGTTCTGCCTACTTGGCAAGTTGTTTTTTTTTTGCGATCGCACGGGCCTTTGCTGCTATTTTTATTGAAACGAAAGTTGTAATTATTTATTTTTAATTATTTTTTTTGGAGGGGGGGGGTCTTTCCAGTGCTCAATATCCGGAGAAGAGTTTATTCTCTTTGTACTCCTTCTGCCGAAATATCAAAAATACCTTTTTGGGGCGATGTTTTATTTTTGGGAATTGTTGTGGGGATATCCACGTTGCCCATGATGAAAGTGATTAGTATAGCAGGTGTGTTCCAAACGGAACTTCATGTCAACCCAGCCAACGCCGGGTACCCAGGCTAGTATTTTTTTTACGCAGTGGTCACCCCTTATCAAGGCCCGGAAGCAACTCAGGGATAAGGGTTATTGAAAGTACATTACGTTAGTGTGGAGATTTGATGAAGTGTTTACTTAAGGTGGCGGTTCATTAGGAATTTGTTAACGTTGGACTTGAAGACATCCAAGTTGTAGTTATGTGGGTAGCAGGCAGACGGAACAGAGTTCCACAGGCGTGCAGTTCTAAGAAAGAAGCTTTGTTCATGGAATCCACGTTTTGATTTAGGCACAGATAAAGAGTGGGGGGGGGGAATTCTTCACAGTGGATTCAGCTAGACGGTATATATATAAGATTTTAAGAATTGATACAGAAAATTTATCGAAATTAAAAAAAAAAAATTTAAAAACCTATGAGTAATGTTTTACAAAATTTTTATTATTCAACAAGGAATACACATAAAACAAAAAAAAAAATCTTATTCCATGCAAACAGTTAATAAAACATGTTAAAAACACTTTGAAAAAGAGGTAAAAACATATTTAATCTGAAAAGGAAACACTAGATGAGTGGATAGTCCTTAATCCGCTTCCATAACAAGTGCTCGTCTGAGCTCCAATCCTCGTCAATCTTTCACGAAAAACACCCGTCTAACTGAAACCACTGTCAGAAAAAAGTAAACGTTTTGGTTTCTATTCTCGGTGTTGGTGGACGAGAATTTTTCTTTTTACTTTTTAAATCATTACTATATCATTATTATTGGGTTTATTATGAATCGTTCCTTTATGCGTATTTAGCTGGTTAAAAAAGTTTTTAAGGGGTCAAAAATGAGTCAAAATTAAAAAACATCGTTATAAATTTTGTAAATTCATCTTAGTTTATTTTTAATTTTTAATTTTTTAACAGTTCATACGCATGTCAAGCGAATTTAAATATTTAGAAAAGCAGAACTATTATTAAATGTCCATCTACAGTGATTGCGTTACTAGAAATTACGATTTCGACTTTTCGTTAATGGACACTAAAGACACATTGAAAGTGAGACAGATAACACTCTTCCCTTCTTGGATGTTCTTGTTGAACGTTCAAGAGAGGTCTTTTTTCACTACCATTTACTGGCTTACTGTAAACATAGCAGGGAGACCTGACGTTACCTGGGATTGGATGAGGATCAATCAATGCTTCTTCGCCTATATTTTATTCTCACCGAAATAGGTAAAGTCGTCCATTTTCAATCTTCCCCGCAGTTACATAGTCCTCAATACATTTGAGTCTACATTGCACTGTAGAGAACCTAATGTTGATTTTATACAATTATATATATATATATATATATATATATATATATATATATATATGTGTGTGTGTGTGTGTGTGTGTGTGTATGTTCCAAAATTTTTCCCGATTCCGATACAATTACCGATTCCTTTCAAAATTTCCGATTCCGATCCGATTCCCGATTCCGATTCTTTAAAAATTTATACATATTTAATTAGAGATTAATTTATATGGGCTACTAACTCTCCATCCTAAATTCTTAAATACTTTTGTTTTTAGTGGGTTCACAGATATCGCTCAAAAGTAGAATTTCAATGTGGGTGGGGGGTATTTTTAAATGTAGATATAATTTCTGTTTCAATTTGAAAATTTTCTAAATGTTTTCTCTTTATCTATTTTATCCAGACTTTGATAAATTCATTGTGATATAATCATGTGTATATTAACGTTTGTGAAACCCCGAGAATGATACCATAAAAAAACAGCTGGTGTCAGACAAAGTGGCTCCAGGAAAATAAAATAAAACTCGCCCAGACGTTTGAATTTTTCTGTGAACTCCCTGGGAAGCGGCCTGTAATCATTTGGCAACTAGGTGCGAAAAAATACACGACCGTTTTAAACTGTTTGATATGGGGATGGACAAGTGACCTCTAAAACATTTGCTTAAAACAATAAAAAATGAAGTGAAAGTTGAAATCGATTCCCCTACAAAAATACAAAACAAAATCAATTGCTTTTTTTCGCCATTCCTTGTCATATTTGCAAATGCCGAGTAAGGGAGCGGACAAAAACCTAACCGGACAAAATCCAACACTATTATATTCTACTTTTGATTTAATTAGCAATAATGTTTGATATTATTTTTATTGACAAAATATTTCTTTAAATTTAAACAATTTTTCAATACCTTGCAAATAAACTGCATTCTTCTAAAGGTTATCTAGCGAATTTTATTTTGTTTATTTTACACAGATAAAATATATTTAGATCTTTTAATGTTATCATGATCTATAGAGGTTAGTTTTACTAATAGTTTAAAAGGAATAAATATTTATCAACGGTATCAGCAATGAAAAATTATAAAGTATCGGTTTTGGAATCGGAACAAACAGGCACAAATTTTTCCGATTCCGATACCGATACCCCGAAAACTACCGATTTTTCCGATCCCCAATTCCGATTAATCGGTACAACACTAATATATATATATATATATATATATATATATATATATATATATATATATATATATATATATATATGATTAGTTTTTTTTGGAAAAAGAATTCCAGCAGAGTGCTCAATTAAAAGGAAAATCCAAAATGTAAGAGCGTATTTATATTTTGTGTACAGAAAGTTGTTAGTTGAGACAGATCATTGGTACCGTCGGTTTCAAGCCCGATAATAAGGCCCGTTTAAGGTATCCTTATCAAGCTCTCTTCATTTGGATGAAATATTAAGATATTGACTTTTTTACTGTTTGTAACACACAAAAATAATAAAGCAGTTAACAATTTCAAAGAATTTCTACAACAAAATAAATTTAAAAAAAAATCAATGACACAAAATCAAATAAAATTAAACTAAAGTTTTATTTTATTTAAACTCATTTATTCACGGAACCATCTTGTTTAAAATTAAAATTCCATCAAGCTTTGCATTTGTTGAAAACCGACTCCACTGGTTTTCCTTCCTTGCTTACAGTACGCGTGTGGATTGGCATTTTGAACGCCCTGCAACAAAGGGAAAATATCTACAATTATAAATCTGAAACAATGTTTTCATTACAAACGTGTAACTATACGAGATGTTTTCAATAAGTTTCTAGACTTTTTTCGTATGTGAACTTTTATTGATAGTGCATGCATTAAACTCTAGTCCCCTTCGAAGTAATCTCCCCCGGTTGCAACGAAGTTATTGTACCGTTCTAATAACGTCTGCACGGCTCAATGGAAGTCCTCTTGTGTGAGCATGTCAATCACCCTCCTCACAACCACTCTCATCTCCTCAATTGTCTCATAATGACAGCCTTTAAAGTTTCCTTGAGCTTAGGGAATAACCAAAAGCAACACGGTTCAAGGTCTGGACTATAGGGAGGGTGATAATCTGAATTGATCAACTCAGCCATCTTCCTGCTGTCATGGCAACGTCTTTCTTTCTGAACATCCTTCTGAGAAATTTCGCGCAAATCTTCCGCATCTTCAGTTTCCCGCAAATAATTGTGTGTACAGTTCCCACACTGATATCAAACTGTGCACGTATTGTCTCTATAGACACACGACGGCCGTATCCATGAAATTCTTTATTTGGCCAATCAACTCTAATGTTCTAACTTCTTTACTCTTCCATCTCCTCTCATCATCCATCGCAGACTCCCTGTCCTCTTTGACTCTCTTATGCCACTCAAAAACTGATGCTCGATTCATAAAAGATGGTCCAAAAGCAGTCTGAAGCATTCCGTACGTTTCTGTGGCATTTTTTTTACCAAGTTTAAATAAGAAATTTATTGCATAACGTTCTTCGAAAGTGTCTTAATTTTTACACCTATCTCCACCTGGGCTGCCTTCTGTTGTATTGATCCATCCCGCTACTACCGTTTTTTTTTTACACCTATCTCCACCCGGGCTTCCTATATAGATAAATAAACGACAAAAGTCTATATTCCAAAGTTCATGAGGGTGACCATCTTATAATTTATTTCTTTTTTTTCAGAAGCTGTAACTACCGTATAAATCGAAATTCAAAATGGCGTAATGGAAACATAATATAAGGTATTGGTAGCTTCTCTTACAATTTTCGGATTTTAATCATGTAAAAACTTTATTTCCTTTTGATAGGTTGATTGTTGCTATTTTTCTGATGAGTTAAGGGCAAAATAGATTCATTGATTAATATAATAAGCTGATTGATTTTGCGCTATGAAACATACTTTCAAGTATTGTAAATGTCAACTGAATTAAAGGAATACATTATAAGATTCTCAACATCATGAACTTTGGAATATAGACTTTGGTTATTCATTCACTATATATATATATATATATATATATATATATATATATATATATATATATATGAATATATAAATATAAATATAAATAAATATAACTGTACCCTGCCACGCGTTGCTCTGGCTAAATTTGGTGTAATGGAAAATTCTAATAAAAAGAGAAAATGCATGTTTCTTATATTCTTAGTACAGCAATCCACTCTAAAAAAAAAGAAAAATATGAAAAAAATGGTACTCTTGCAGAATTGGATCCTGATCCTCAGGATTACCGTCAATCATTGCTTGGGCTCGACCAACAATCAGTGGATAAAGCTAACGTTGAAACGCTAAATTTTTTTTTCTGTATACAAAAATGTGAGTTAGTAATTAATATTTGAGTGATGGGGGGGTTACTATACACAGATTCGAAAAAGTTGTCCAAAAACAAATGAAAGCAAAGGTAAGGTAAGTTACATTTCTACCTAACTGGATAGTTGTTTAGTGTTTTTATGTAAGGTAAAATGTTTAATCGGCTGGAAAAACAGAAATGGTTGCAAACTGTTGAATACGTTAAGTTTGGGAAATGAAGTTGAAAACTAAAAACTATACAATACAGTGTCAAAAACCCACCGAATACGTTACCATGACATAGGCTGACATAATCGGTGGGTTTGTGACAGTATTTTTTATAGTTTTTTAGTTTTAACTCACTTTCTCAAACTTAACATAATTAACAGTGTTCGCCACCATTTGTATCTTTCAAATACAACGATAAACAGTTTTTCGAGCTGACTAAACGTTACATTAAATGAAAAGGGTTTGTATTAACAGATACAAAGAAGTTGTCAAAAAATGAATATATAACAAATAAATGTTATCAAAGGCAAGAAAAGTAAATGTTCTACCTAACTGGATAAGATTGTAGTGTTTTTATGTAATGTATAATGTTTAATCAGTTCAAAAACATGCAGTGTTTATCGGTATATTTGAAAAATACAAATGGCGGCAGACTGTATCGAACACGTTAAGTTTGGGGAAATTTTGGGAAAATGAGTTTAAACTAAAAAACTATACAAAATACTGTTAGGAACTCACTCAGTATATGTTACTGTGATGTAGGCTGACATATAATCAGTGGTTTTCAATTTTGATCGATACAGGTAACAACTTTTAAGTCCCTTTTAGTGATTACCTGGTTTGAGGATATTATACAACTAAATTGCAAATCTGCCCCAAAAATCCGGTATTTACTTTAAGGCCCGTCTCATGTTCGATTGATTACATGCTCCTGGTTAGGACCCATAGCTGGAGGAAGCTTCACATGCCTCCGAACAGTATCTTAGTCCAAAATACACTGTAGCTTACATTGCTTTGTAGAGAACCTACACTTAATTTTATTTAAATAGGCTGTCATTATGAGAAAATTGAGATGAGAAAAGAGTCCGTGACGAGGGCCATTGACACGCTTTCACAAAAGGATTTCAATTGGGCATCCCAGGAGTTGTTTGAACGGCACAGCAAGTGCATTGCAGTCGTAGAAGTTTACTTCGAAGGAAACTCGGGATTCTTGTGTGTATTGTCGATCAACTACTTTATTTAATCACCTAAATTAATATACGAAAATATAATTTTATGCGTAAATGTTCAGTATTTACTTCAACGGTGCTCAATACATATGTAGAGCTAGGTAGTAAGTTATAAAAATTAAACTACACAGACTATTTCGCGTTTCATTCTCGTACGCCTGACGCAATCTCACGAGAATGAAATGCAGAATATTCTGTGTAGTTTAATTGCCATATATGTTTTTATAACTTACCATATGTATATATATGTATATATATATATATATATATATATATACACACATATGTGTGTATATATATATATATATATATATATATATATATAAACTATTAAATCAACTTGTACATGGGCAAAGATAGTATCCATAATTATACCACACGACTACTTACTGCTTGTCCACTATGAAGTTTATTTCATCATCGGATGAAATTGCGGCGTCTATTTTGCTGGGAATACCACGGAAGTATTGATTTACTGGGTATTTATCCCTCTGATCGACGTCCTCATCTTTCGGATAGAATATGTAAAAATGGCCCTCCTGCAAAAATGCAAACAACAATATTTGTAAAATTATTAAACCGCCTACATCTCTACATTTCAATCTTGTTTAGCATTGTCGAGTATATATTGCTTACGTGTCGATATATTTCATCGTCTATAACAATTATAACAAACAGGGACAAATAACAGTCTCTTAGGGTTCACATCGGTCAATAAAGAAACATACCAGGACTGGTCCTGCCTTGATAGAGTTCACAGTAGACTTCGTAACCTCGTAGGAGATGTCCTTTTCTCTTCCTTGCAACCTCTATCTCACAGAAGAGATGTTGCGAGTTTGTCTCTGTTGTATCGTTATTGTCATGGAAAGTGTTCCACTGAGCTTCAATCTATGGTCCCCCCTCGCCAAACTTTCACAAGAAACACTCGTCTAGCTGTAAACACTATCAATAATTCCCCCCACTCTTTATCTGTGCCTAAACCTAAACGTAGATTCCATGAACAAAGCTTCTTTCTTAGAACTGCACGCCTGTGGAATTGTCTTCCGTTTTCCTGCTTTCCGGCTGACTACAATATGGTTGTCTTCAAGTCTAACGTAAATAAGTTCTTGATGAGCCGTTCCATATAAGTTATCAAATTTACCAAATTGTCATTACTAATGATTAGTATATTGTCCAATTTCTACTGTACACTCTTTAACCCTTATCCTTGAGTGGCCTCTTGGCCTTGATAATGTGGTGATGCCTGTGTAAAAAATACCTTATCCATCTGGGTTCATGTTCATTTGACGGATCCTCGGAAAATAAAGTTTTGTTGCTATTTTCAGCAGCTTTATTTTTGATGTTTCCCTCATTGGAAAGCTGTAACACTGCCCATTAGATTTTTACTATCGATGTTTTCCTCTACTCGGAGCCATTATGGTCTGAGGACCGTAATGGCTCCTTCTGCCTACCAACTAGGTCTGCTCTCTCTGACTCCCAATTCTTGACAAACTCATACGTGTATTTTTAAGTAATCTGATGACATCATTTTGTTTATGTTCGAACAAGTTAACATTTTTCTTTGTGCTAGTTATGAAACAGACAATTTTTGTGCAAGGGCTGGTTTTTAATAAAGACGCTGAAACCAGGCGTCGTGTTTTAAATAAACTTGAAAACGAGCCGAATGAAAAACTACAAAGCTTAGCCGAAGACTGTGAACGGCTTATTGAGTTGAAGCAGGACAGTCGTGACATAGAGGAAAACGGAGTATCGCACATTAAAATGATCCATCAGACGAAAAAATTAACTTAAAAAAATAACCAGAGGAAAAAAACAGGGAAAAGATCCACCTGGACAGTGTTGGAGGTTTGAAGATAAACATTGGTAAAATGAGTGTCCCTACAAATTTAAACAATGTGACATATGCTACCAGAAATGACATGAGGCATCACATTGTAGGAAAAAATCTCTTAGAAAAAAGACATCCATTAAACTCACAAAATTGAATCTGAAGAACGAAATATCCAGAAATATGTTAAAATGTTTAAAAAGAAAGTAAGACTACAGCTTGATGGTAGGTCTGACATTTCCATTATTAATGTACGTACATGGAAGAAGCTTGGGAGACCTGATATGATTAGATCACATAAAACGGCGAGAAGCGTCAGTGGTGAAATATCATTTTCAAAGGAGAATTATTGACGAATATTTCTTTTCAGAATAAGATTAATGTACATACATGAAAGAAGTTTTTAACATAATAATTTTCCCTTTTAGCAATGGTTTCAACCATTTGTTTGATTAAAAATTCGATAATATGCGTAAACGCTTACTTTCTTAAGTGGTTTTGATCAGGACTGTATATATATATATATATATATATATATATATATATGTATGTATATATATATGTATATATATATATATATATACTTTCTTAATCGATGTTTTCTCTTGACAATATATCGGTTGAAAGACGTCTCGAGGTTTATTTTAGTTTTTTTTATAATCACTATTTATAAATATATAAATTTACTCTTAAATCGTTTTTATTAACGCTTTCCCCTTTATTAATTATTTATTTCCCAGCTCGGTATGTCTCCGGATATCTTGTTCAAAGCTATTATTAATATATATATCTGTGTGTGTGTGTGTGTGTGTGTGTGTGTGTGTGCGTGCGTGCTTTTGTGTGTAACATTGTACAAACCTTGTAAAGAAAAATGCGTTCACCGCCATCATAATACTGAATTGCACATTCGGGGCTGTGGCTCTTTTCGTTCGAGGTAGCTTTTGGAGAAGTTTCAGACAAAGTGAATTGCCCTGCGGAATTTACCGTATACGCCCATACTTTTTCATCTGAATAATAATTATAAGAAGAATAATAATAAGAAGAACAAAAACAAGAAGAAGAAGAAGAAGAAAAGCAAATAAGTAAAACAACTGAAATATTAAGCAAAACCCTTTGAATGCGCAGACTATTACACATGGACAACATATGAACGTATGATCAATAAAACTTTTCTCTCATGCATGGAGAATTGTTATCATATTTGGGCTTGTGCATCTACTACTAGTCTCTCGCTCATGGACAGAATTCAAAAGAGAGTCGCCAACCTTATAGGTCCCGAACTGTTAGCTGGCTTCAGCTTTTGTCCCATCGACGAAATCTTGCATCCCTCTGCCTGTTTCACAAGTATTTTAATGGTGGATGCTCCGACGAATTACAAATTCTTGTAGCACCTCGTCGTAAATATCACCTAACAGACCCGGCAACAGCAAAATCCCACCCCTACACAGTAGAGATCCCCAGATGCCAGAAAATATTCTACTCTAATAGTTTCTTCTCCAAAAATGCAAGACTTTGGAATTTCCGTCCGGGTCCCTGTTTCCCTGACTGTACTATGCTGAAGTTCAATTGTAATGTAAACAGAGATCTTGCTGCTCAACTCCCTACATAGCATCCTTGCAATTTACGCCCCAGATAGTAGACCCCTACATCAAAGTGGCATTTGTTTTGTGTGAAAATGAAAAAAAAAGTATCAATAAATGTTTAGCTATATTTTCGTACCTCCATTTATAATTCAAACTCATTTCAATACGTACAAGCAATAAATATCAGACCACATTTTGATATACTATGTACTTTTTGATTTTAATTATAAACGTTACAAAACTTTCAGTGCGAACCGTATTTCGTATTTTATAAGATTCACACCTGGAAGATGTGATACTAATTAGAAATACATTTACCTTTAAATAAATAAGCTTTGCTGGTTTTCTTTGAATATACAGCGGCTTGTACCAAATCCGGACCACCGGGGAAAAGAGTTTGGACAGGCGTCTTTTTTCCATTTTGTCCGTCAATAACTTCTCCTTGGTCAACAAACACAAAATCTACTTCTTTTACTGAAAACAGAAAAATAATTAAAATCTTTTAAAATTAAGTACTTATGCAGAATAGATACCGTGCTGAAATAATAACGTTATTATTTAGAACCTCAAACTTAACATGGAGGGAGAAGGGTGTTTTGTAAGTATTCTGTACTTTAACCTTACAATTTCATAAAAAAAGATACAGTAAAACGTGGATTTTACTTGAAAATACTATTTTAAAAAATAGAACGATACTTTCTCTGCACTAACTCATAGGGGATTCTATTTGGGATCAGATTTGCAGGAATACTTTATAGGGAGTTGGGCACATTACACTTGAACTTTTGCATGTCAGTACAGTCACGGAAGTATGGGCCCGGGAGGTAATTCTAAAGTCTAGGAGTTTGAGGAAAGAAGCTGTTTGAGTAGAAAGCTTTGAAGCATCTCGAATTATTTACGTCATCAACAGTGAAAAGATGGTATTTTACTACTTCTCGGGCCATTAATGTCGTGGGAGCTCTACTATGTTGAGTTCGTCCGAGCCTTTTTTATTTTTTATTGAAGCACTTGTAAAACAGGCACGGGAATGCCACATTTCGGCGATGGGACAGTGATTGGAGTTAGGCCGACAGTGTGGAACCTATTAGATTGACGACTCTTTTCTGAACTTTATCTAAGAGCGACAGGCTACTGGTAGATGCACCAGCACAGATGTGACAACAATACTCCATGCATATGCGAATAGTTGCTTTGTAAAGATACAGGGTACTTTCAGGTGTGAGTAATCTCTTAGCACGGTAGAGAGAGTCCATGTGTAAATTCATATTGTTTGTGAATGTTAAGCCTAACAGCTTGAAGGAAGCACTTTAATTCTTTTGACGAGTGTAACTTTTCAGTAAACATATATATACTTAGTGCGAACTCAATTAACCCAAATTACCATGCGGGAGCGCAGGAATACTTGGTTTAGAACCTATCCTATTGGAGCGGCTGTTTTATTATATTAGTATAGTCGTAGTGGGCAATGAAAGGGGCCCTGCACATATCTCCGATGAGCATTCCCAAGGCCACAATCATGTGGATGAAGAGTTGGCAGATGGTCTACATTTTGCCTGTTTGGTACTTATGTACATCCAATTTATCCAGCACTACTCGCCCTCAAACTGAAACCATTAACTAAAATGACAGCTTAAACAAAAACTACAATCAAACGAGGCACAAATCCAAATAAAACTAAATCGCCTTTTTCCTTGATGTTCGCAGTCAGAAATATCCGTGGATTTATAACTAATTTAGATAATGTAGAAAATTATTTCTTAGCAAAGTCCCCGGATATCTTAGTTCTAAAAAAAATTAACTTACACTCGCCCGTCTAACCACTCTAAGATGCTTGATTATCTCCCACTCTGCCGTAAGGAATCAGGCAGAATTGCACGGACTTGGAGTCTATATTCGAAACACACTCTCCTTGATGAGAGAATCCAAACTAAAATCAAACAACCTGGCCTCAATGTGCCTTAGACTAAACTTGTAACAATAGCTACTTATATTTTCTTTACCCTTTATCTCGACCCAGGACTGTACCCTAAACAATTAAGTCTCCGACAGCATAGATGCAACACTTTTTTTTAGACATTGGTGCCCAAGTACCTGCATTTGGTGAGTTTAATATCATAGTAATTGGATTAGTTTCTCACACATAGCTTTTCCATATCCCATTCTAAGACAGTCACGTTCCCGACTCGTCTCCCAGATCGACAGGATCAGTAAGTCTCACTTATAGATTTATTTCTGACGACAGTTGCCGGGAATTATGTAACAAATGCTCATAGTCCACTCGAGAATTCCGTTCACATTGTGAGAATCACGCTAAACTTTCGAATCGGAGCTTAAGAGTTATACAAAAAATATGTAACACTTACTTCTCATGGCCGCATCGATGGTTTTGTATGACTGCTGGCAAAAACCAACTTCATCCCCACCTTTAGCATCATCGTCCGGAAGTACCTTATCATCTGTAACTCCACCATTATCTGGTAATGCATCATCTTTACCCCCATCAGCATCGGGGTTAACTGCATCATCATCATCTGTAACCCCACCATTATCTGGTAATGCATCATCTTTACCCCCATCATCATCGGGGTTTACTGCATCATCATCATCTGTAACCCCACCATTATCTGGTAATGCATCATCTTTACCCCCATCATCATCAGGGTTAACTGCATCATCATCATCTGTAACTCCACCATTATCTGGTAATGCATCATCTTTACCCCCATCATCATCAGGGTTAACTGCATCATCATCATCTGTAACTCCACCATTATCTGGTAATGCATCATCTTTACCCCCATCATCATCAGGTTTAACTGCATCATCATCATATGTAACTCCACCATTATCTGGTAATGCATCATCATAATGTGTAACGGCATCATCATCTTTAGTTTCATCATCATTTTGAAATGCCCAATCCTCTGTAACTCCATAATCACCATCATCATATTCATATCCATAATCATCTGCAAGAAAATAAAACCCTTTAAAATAAAAATCACGATCGACAAAACAAAACATATAAAAACAAGGAAATCAAGCCACACTACAAAACCCCATTCTCATGAGTGAATTTCAAAATATTATATGGAAATAAACGCGGTCTATTCTTCAATATGTTATAGATAGATATATTATCAGTAAAATCGATATTCGCTTCTAACTAGCATATGATTTTTCACTAGTGGGATCTGTGGAAGTTCCACAGAGGACACTTTCATATGTAATATATTGATGTTAGCATTCTGTAGATGTTCAGTGTTAATGGAGACTCTCTGATATTATTTTAGCTTTTTTGTTAAAACTGTAATCTGAGCTAGCACGAAGGTCCGGCAAGTACGCTTAAATATGATATTTTAAATATTGCAGTTTTTCTATCTATTATTATAGAGTTAATGTTCTATCGATTTTCATATTTTATAAAATTTCGATTTCAAAAATAAAAAATACATATATTCATAGCATTTGGGTGCATTAGCTTGAATCGAAACCGAAATAAAAACTTATGATATATATATATATATATATATATATATATATATATATATATATATATATATGTAACTTAAGCTCCTTCAGCCATAATCGAAACCGAAACTAAAGCTTATGAAGAATTCTTGATAAAATTATTAATAAAAAAATTACTGGAGTGCTATCAGTCATAATCGAAACTGAAACCAAAACTTATGAAGAATTCTTGGTAAAATTATTCATGACAAGAAATGGAAGTATATAACAATTAAACGACCCGGATGTAAGCGTGACACAGAAAGTAGCACAAACGCTGTCGTATTAATGTATATATATTATGTCTTCTTCAACTATATTTTTACAAAGCAAAATATAGTTCTATTTTGTTCTTTTTTAATAAAAAAATTGTACTATAGAATTAATCAATGGAAACGAATAAGGATCCCAGGGTACTTTTACACAGGTATACATTAGTCAATGTAATTAGAAGTACAAGCCATGTTTAGTTTCAGAACAGTTTCCGATGGTTCGTTGTCCTGAGATGTGACTGGTTTGCAGTAGACAGAACAGTTCCGATGGTTCGTTGTTCCACACTAATCCTTAGAGGTAACTGGTTTGCAGTAGACAGAACAGTTCCGATGGTTCGTTGTTCCACACTAATCCTTAGAGGTAACTGGTTTGCAGTAGACAGAACAGTTTCCGATGGTTCGTTCTTCCACACTAATCCTGAGAGGTGACTGGTTTTAACTAGACAGTTCCACAGAGAAAAAGATTCTTACCGTGTCGAGACGAAAAAAAAATATGCGAAATTGCTACAGAAAAGGTTTAATATTTATGGAGCAATTCTGATTTCTATTTGGTTGGTAGCAGAACGTGAATTAATTCGATTCGTCAGTTCCTAGCAGCATCGTCTATAAATAGAATCGCCCGACTGTGTAGGATCATACCCCATTATGCATCAAAAATATTGTAACATCCCCCCTATTCTTATAATGGGGAGGTCCCTTGTGTTCGTTCTGCTCAAAAATCAATATATATTTTTATATTCAATTATACATAACAAAAATTAGAAATCATTTGGATCTTAAAATTTTAGCATGTAAAAAGACGCCGTTCAGATGTCAAAACAGATATATCTGTGTACAAAAAAGAGAAATAAAATATATGGAAGGTATTTTTACCTTAAAAAGGGGTGGGTATGTAAAAAAGAAGCCATTTCTTAAATTTAATTATGCAGTTTTGTAAAAAAGAGAAAGAAAAAACGCATACATGTATACATATAAACAAGTATGCATGAAAATAAACATACGTTTAAAGAAAGTTTTTTTGTTTTGTTTTTTTTTTGTTTTGTTTTTTGTTGATTAAAACAATGCACAAAATAAGACATTTTTGAAAAATAAGAAAGAAAACTGATGTGCACCAAAAAAATAAAAGTCAATTTTAATTTATGTCTGCCTTAAAATAAGCATGCAAAAAGTATTTGTCGAAAAGGAAAATTACAAAGAAGAGGTTTTTAACAAGTTACTTTTTTCTTTTTTTTTAAATTTATTTTAGTAAAAGTATTAGTTACGCATTAGTAGATTAAAGTGTTAATACAAACAAAATGGATGCAGCTTAACGTCTTTACCCAGGACTACTTTTTTTTAATATATAGAAATTTATATACATACAGGCCCGTGGAAAAAATTATTCAATCGAATCTCCCAACGAGTTTCGAAGAAAAACGCTTTAACTTTATTCTAATTGCGGGTTTCGTGAATACATCAGCGATATTTTTTATGATATGTAATTCAAAATAATGGATTCCTTTTTCACCTCGGTTTTTACGAAATGGCATTGTATATCTATATGCTTAATTAAATCTTTGGTTGATTATCGAGTTCTGTGCTAAGACTATACTGTCTTGATTATCACAATTAATTACTACGAGGCTTTTAGTTAATTCTAGCTCTAAAATAGTATTTAGGATATTTTTAGGGTAAAGTGCTTCCTGGGTCGTGTGTGTGATCGCGATAAATTCTGCTTCATACGTAGAGAGAGATCCAATCTGTTGCTTTTTAGATTTCCATGAAATAATAGGCCCATTTTCTGAGAGTCTGAAACAATATCCAGATATACTTTTTCGATATTAGTCGTTTCCCCAATCTGAATCCGAAAATCCTTCTAATATTGGGGGATTTTTTTTTTATTTTCTAAATACTAACTTCTGTTCTTTAGTTCCTTTTAAATAACGAAGGACTGGTTTAGCTCTGTTTAAATCCTTCATTGTCGGTTGTGATAATTTTTGTGATAGTTTTGTTACTGTATAGCATATATCGGGTCTGGTCACAGTCATTAAATATATAAGACTACCTATAATTTCCCGGTATAATTTATCATTTATTATTTCAGATTCTGTATGTATATTTTATTAATATCATTTTCGACCGGTGTAGAGCGTTTCTTGTAATCTCCCATTCCAAATTTTAATAGTATTTTGTCGATGTATCTCGGTTGATTCATCGTGACAAGTCCTGTGCTTTGAGTAAATTCTATCCCCCAAAACCAGGATATTTTGCCGAGATCGGTCATTTTGAATCTTTTACTTAATTTGTTCTTAACATCGGTTAACATTATGTCACAATTTGATGCGATTAAAATATCATCGACCCACAAAACCAAAATCAGTAGTTTATCGTCTTTGTGTTGGGTATATAAACAGGGGTCTGCAGCGCATTGTCTAAATTGTTGTTTAATAATATAATCATGAAATACTGTGTTCCAACACCGAGAACTCTGCTTTAGACCATATAATGACTTGTTAAGTTGCCACACGCTATTTTTATTTTTCATTATAAATCCCTCTGGAGGGGTAATATAAATTTCACAGTCTATTGGCTCATTCAAATAAACATTTTTTTACGTCCATTTGATGGATGTTTAGGTCATATTGTGATGCGACCTGCAGTAAAACTCTGATTGTCGTTAGGTTTGTGGTCGGTGAAAACGTAGAAAAATATTCTATACCGTAAATCTGAGAGTACCCTTTAGCAACAAATCTAGCTTTGTACTGTTCTACGCCTGATGCTGTAGTCTTTTTTGTAAAGACCCATCTTGTAGAAATAACATGTTTATCTTTTGGGAGAGGCACTACCGTATAGGTATCATTTTCGGTTAAAGCATCTATTTCTTTTTTCATGGAAATTTTCCATTCATCACAATGTTCTGAATTAATTGCTTCGTTAAAGCTTTTTGGCGCATTTTACATAGAATAGCAATAGTCGTTTTGATAATCTTTTATATTGTCGACCACAAAAAAATCGGGTCGCCTTCTATTTCTTTTGGGATATCTTTCGACTTTATCATCACCATCATCACATCATCATCATCATTATGGATACTCTTGTATCCGTGAATTATTTTGCTTTCATTTGTTTTAATAATTTGAGGAAATATAATTTCATCTTCTTCATATGACGGGGTATTGTCTTTAAAATTAAACGTGTCTGTGAATTTTACACATCGGGTTCTTTTTATTTTATTTTTCTCTGGAAAAAAATATTAAATTGGCTGGACTGTTTTTATCGTATTCAAGAAATATACCTCTGTCGGCTTTCATATTCAATTTACTCTTTTGATCTATATATGCGAAGCAAGCTGAACCAAATATATGCATTCTGCTTAAATTTTTTTTTACCACAGACAGATTCATATGGATTTTTAGATAGTGTTTTGTTAAAGCACTTGTTGCGTATATAGGCTGCCGCCATAAGTGCATTTGAATCAAAACTCCTCAAAACCTCTGGATATAGTTCTATTTGTGCCACATTTTGCTGAGGCGGGCAGCAATTTAAATAACCACCCACTTATGCATAAAAAATATTGTAACAATAGTGTAGCGGGAATTTTGTAACTTGGATTACTTGGGGGGATGGTTCATCAAGAACTTGAAGACAATCAGGTTGTAGTCAGCTGGAAAGCAGGCAATCGGAAGAGCGTTCCACATGCGTGCAGTTCTAAGAGAGAAGCTTTGTTCATGGAATCTCCATTTAGGTTCAAACACACAGATAAAGAGTGTGGGAAATTATTGATAGTGGTTTTGGTAAGACGAGTGTTTTTCGTGAAAGTTTGGCAAGGGGAGACCATAGATTGACGCTCTGGTGAGCATTTGCCATGAAAATAACGATAAAGCAGAGACAGGATCGGAACGTCTTATTACAAGAAATGGATGTAAGAGTGACATAGAAAATAACAAACACACTGTCCTATTAATATATATATATATATATATTATGTCTCCTTCCACACTATTTTTACAAATATAGTTCTATTTTGTTTTTTTTAATAAAAAACATCGTACTATAGAATTAATCATTGGAAACGAATATGGACCCCGGTGTATTTTGCGTCGTACCTGAACTCTAATTCCTATTAATATTTTTAACATCTATAATTTTCAAGTCAGAAATAAAGATCAAATCGCTAAAGAACATCTAAGAGTGTTATGAGAAAATAATTTATATATTTATACTGCGATATTTGATTCTAACTAGCATACTTTTTGTATTCCTCCATTATATTTTTAACTGTCATCAGATAAATCGATATTTCATTCGTAATAGCCTTATTTGTATAATTTCATTACACTTTAAACAAGCGAAAATTTTGTTCTATTCTGTTCTTTTTATATTAAGAATTTTAGGCTATGAAACCTTTTAAATAGATACATAATATTATCTGAAAGTACATTGTCAGTTAAAGCCATTGTAACAGATAAACTATCCTATGAATTTAAGAGAGAATACAATAGAAATTATAACATGTAAATTATACTATAAATATAAGAAAGAATAGAATTGCAATTATAACATATAAACTATCTTATACATTTAAGAAATCATACAACAGAAATTATAACATAAACTATCCTATGAATTAAAGGGAGAATAAAGTAGCAATTATAACATATAAACTATTCTATGAATTTAAGAGAGAATACAATAGCAATTATAACATAAAATATCCTATGAATTAAAGGGAGAATGCAATAGCAATTATAACATATGTACTATCCTATGAATTTAAGAGATAATACAATAGCAATTATAACAAACTATTCTATGAATTTAAAAAAGAATACAATAGCACTTATGACATAAACTATCCTATAAATTTAAGAGATTATACAATAGCAATTATAACATAAAATATCCTATCACTTAAGACAGAATACAATAGAAATTATAACATAAACTATGAATTAAAGAAAGTATATAATAAGTATCTATTAAAAAGCTTGCCCTATGTCTGAATACTCTATGTAAAATTTAAAATGTTTAGACCAAGAATTGGCTGAGTAATTTGGTAGAGACTGCAGAGGTCAATTTTTTAAAACTTTGACTCGAATTAAAAATATTGATTTATGTTTAAGTAACCTACATCTAAAATTCAAAATGTTTAGACAAGTCAGCTTGTATTGAAATGAAAATTTCCAATCCAAACAAAAGGGGATGTAGGTATAGGTAGATGAGAATCCTACAGACAAAGACATGTCAGCGTGTATTCTAATGAAAATTTCTAAGTCCATACAATAGAGCACGTAGGTATAGGTAGATGAGAATCCTATAGACCAAGACAAGTCAACGTGTATTCATTTGAAAATTTCTAAGTCCGAACAAGAGGGGATGTAGGTATAGGTAGATAAAAACCTTATAGGCTCAGACATGTTAGCATGCATTCAAGTGAAAATTTCTCTCTAATAAAGAGGGGGTGTAGGTATCAGTAGATGAGAAGCTACTTCACCAAGACATGTCAGCGTGTATTCAATTGAAAATTTCTAACTCCAAACCATAGAGAACGTAGGTATAGGTAGATGAGAATCCAACAGACCAACACAAGTCAACGTGTATTCAAACACAAATTTCTAAGTCCAAACAAGAGGGGATGTAGGTATCGTGAGATGAGAAGCTACTAGACAAAGACGAGTCAGCTTGTATTCAAATGAAAATTTCTAATCCAAACAAAAGGGTATGTAAATATAGGTAGATGAGAAGCTACTAGACCAAAACATGTCAGCGTGTATTCAAATGAAAATTTCTAACTCCAAAAGAGGGGATGTTGGTACCGGTAGAAAAGAAGCTAATAGGCCATGACGTGTCAGCATGTATCCAACTGAAAATTTCTAAATCTAAACAAGAGGGGATGTAGGTACCGGTAGATAAGAAGCTTATTGGCCAAGACACGTCAACGTGTATTCGATTGACAATTTCTTAGTCCAAACAAGAGAGGATGAAGGTCCCGGTAGATGGGAAGCTTATAGACCAAGACATGTCAACGTGTATTAAAATTTCTATGCTCAAACAAGAGAGTATATAGGTAGCGGTAAATAAGAAGCTAGTAGACCGAGACATGTCAACATGTATTCAATTGACAATTTCTAAGTCCAAACAAGAGAGGGTGTAGGTATAGGTAGATGAGAAGCTAATAGACCAACAGTCAACACATGTCAGCGTGTATTCAAATGAAAATTTCTAACTCCAAACAAGACGGGACGTAAGTATAGGTAGATGAGAATCCCATAGACCAAGATAAGTCAACGTGTATTCAAATGAACATTTCTAAGTCCAAACAATATAGGACGGAGGTATAGGTAGGTGAGACTCCTATAGACCTAAACAAGTCAACGTGTATTTAAATGCAAATTTCTAAGTCCAAACAATAGAGGATGTAGGTACCGGTAGATAAGAAGCTAATAGGCCAAGACATGTCAACGTGTATTCAAGTGAAAATTTCTAAGCCCACACAAGAAGGGATGATGGTATAAGTAGATTAGAAGCTACTTCACCAAGACCTGTCAGCGTGTATTCAAGTGAAAATTTCTAACTCCAAACTATAGAGAACGTAGGTATATGTAGATGAGAATCCAATAGACCAGGACGAGTCAACGTGTATTCAAACACAAATTTCTAAGTCCAAACAAGAGGGGATGTAGGTATCGGGAGATGAGAAGCTACTAGACCAAGACAAGTCGGCTTGTATTCAAATGAAACTTTCTAATCCAAACAAAAGGGGATGTATGTATTGATAGATGAGAATCCTATAGACAAAGACATGTCAGAAATTTCCATTGGAATACACGCTAAGTCCAAACAATAGAGTACGTAGGGATAGGAAGATCAAAATCCTATAGACCAAGACAAGTAAACGTGTATTCATTTGAAAATTTCTAAATCAAAACAAGAGGGGATGTAGGTATACGTAGATGAGAAGCTAATAGACAAACACAGGTCAGCGTGTATTGAAATACAACTTTCTAAGTCCAAACAACAGGGAATGTAGGTATCGGGAGATGTGAAGCTCCTAGACCAAGACAAGTCAGCTTGTATTGAAATGAAAATTTCCAATCCAAACAAAAGGGGATGTAGGTATAGGTAGATGAGAATCCTACGGACAAAGACATGTAAGCGTGTATTCAAATGAAAATTTCTAAGTCGATACAATAGAGGACGTAGATATAGGAAGATAAGAAACTAATAGGCCAAGACAAGTCAAAGTGTATTCAATTGAAAATTTCTAAGTCCAAATAATAGGGGATGTAGGTAGGGTAGATAAGAGGCTGATAGACCAAGACATATCAGCGTGTATTCAATTGAATATTTCTAAGTCCTAACAAGAGGGGATGTAGTTATAGGTAGATAACAAGCTTATAGGTCAAGACAAGTAAACGTGTATTTAAATGAAACTTTCTAAATCAAAACAAGAAGGGATGTAGATATAGGTAGATGAGAAGCCAATAGACCAAGATAAGTCAACGTGTATTCAATTGAATATTTCTAACTCCAAATAAGAGCAGATGTAGCTACCGGTAGATAAGAAGCTGATAGGCCAAGACAAGTCAAAGTGTATTCAATTGAATATTTCTAAGTCCAAACATAGAGGATGTACGTATAGGCTGATGAAAACCTATAGACCAAGACAAGTCAACGTGTGTTCAATTGAAAATTTCTAAGTCAAAACAAGACGGGATGTAGGTATTGGTAGATAAGAAGCTAATAGGCCAAGATATATCAGCGTGTATTCAATTGAATATTTCTAAGTCCTAACAAGAGGGGATGTAGTTATAGGTAGATAACAAGCTTATAGGCCAAGGCAAGTCAACGTGTATTCAATTGAAAATTTCTAAGTCAAAACAAGACGGGATGTAGGTACCGGTAGATAAGAAGCTACTAGACTAAGACATGTCAGCGTGTATTCAAATGAAAATTTCTTAGTCCAAACAAGAGGGGATGTAGGTATAGGAAGATGAGAATCCTATAGACCAAGACAAGTCAACGTGTATTCAAATGAACATCTCTAAGGCCAAACAAAGGGGAATGTAGGTATAGGTAGATGAGAATCTAATAGGCCAAGACAAGTAAACGTGTATTCAATTGAATATTTCTATGTCCAAACAAGAGAGGATGTAGGTATAGGTAGATAAGAAGCTAATAGGCCAAGACAATTCAACGTGTATTCAAATGAAAATTTCTAAGTCAAAACAAGAGGGGATGTAGGTATTGGCAGATAAGAAGCTACTAGACAAAGACATGTCAGCGTGTATTAAAATGAAAATTTCCAAGTCCAAACAGTAGAGGGTGTAGGTATCGACAGATGAGCATCCTATAGACAAAGACAAGTGAACATGTATTCAATTGAAAATTTCCAAGTTCAAACAAGAGGGGATGTAGGTACCGGTAGATGAGAAGCTAATAGGCCATGACGTGTCAGTGTGTATTTAGGTGAAAATTTCTAAGTCCAAACAAGAGGAGACGTAGGTATGGGTAGATGAGAAGCTAATAGGCCAAGACATGTCAGCATGTATTCAATTGAAAATTTCTAAGTTCAAAACAGTGTAAGAAAGTATCTGGAATGCCCGATCGAGCCTGCTGCCACCTTGGGTACATGTAGACGTTGCAAAATGCTTTCTAATCTGCTAGGCCCATCGAGACTTAGTTTTTTTCTTTCTCTGGACCGTGTAGGTTGGCGTCTGGAAGTGCCCGATCTGCGCCTACTCTTACCTTGACATATCAACGTGTATTCAAGTTGACACTACTAAGTTCAAAACGGGCGTTAGGTACCGGTAAATGTGAAGATTATCAATCTAGACATGTTGAAATTTATGTTCACACATAGGGGATGGCGAGAGGGGGAATAGGGATAAAGAATAAAAAGAGAGAGATAGACAGATCTAGATAAATACAGAGGTATAAACTGAGACAGGGAACACAAGCATTGTTTTTACTGGTTAATTTTACACCAGAATACACTTTTAGATTTTATGTAGATTTTTTTCTGTAGGGAACAAGCAAATAGCACACATAATATCTAGACATAAATATATACATAAAACAATTAGTTATGAGATATATCTGAACTACTCCAAAAAGACAATAATAATGAATATCATCACTCACCTTTGAAAATTATCCAGGCTGTATGCCTACTTACATTCCATCAAACACCAGAAAATCATGATCCATTGTTTGGTTGACTTTTTATTTTGTTTAATTTTTTTTTTTCTTTTCATACACATTTGTAATTGTGTCTTGCTTTAATCAAGTATTTTTTTTAGTTAACCTGTGGTGTTGGGAGAGGGGTTAACATGAATCAATCGGAGAGAGGTTAACATGAATCAATTTTGCTTAAACATTTTTTTTAATATATATGTATATATTAGTTTACGGAGTCATTGCAGTACCAAGTCTGACACTGTAATTGCTTGAAAAGTATTGCATTGGGAAGGGTTCTTTTATTTATTTTTTTTTTTTCTTGAGGTGTGCGGGAATTTCAGTAGGGGAAGTTTCTGCTGATTTCAGGTTCCAAGACAGTAAAGTTGTATTTTATTGTTTGTGCATCAATTTCTTACAGATTTTTTTGTGTTA
Source organism: Euprymna scolopes (assembly GCF_053919585.1). NCBI lineage: Eukaryota > Metazoa > Mollusca > Cephalopoda > Sepiida > Sepiolidae > Euprymna > Euprymna scolopes. Next base: position 321,548 of record NW_027633546.1, read on the forward strand.
TGAAGTGAAAATGAATGACTTGCAAAGACATTTACATGTTTGCATTCTTTTTTATTTTTTAATTCTTCACTTTTTTTTTGTTTTAATGTCCCAAGAGTGAACGAAGACGGATAAGTCTTATTCAGCAGAGTGGAAAAAAAAACAGGGTACTTTTGGCTGTCCTCAATAGATCTGTCCAGAGTAAAATGTGTCCAAGTTATTGCCCTAATAAAGTGAGAACCATACCCCAAAACTAATGCAGAACTCTACTTATGTATTGCACAGCTACAAGAGCTAACTTGTCTAGGATAAGTGCCATATAAATTTGCAAAACTCACTATATAGCTCTACTTATTAACCGATATGAACTTAAATTGCCGAACATGTCTCAAAAATTTTCTACAGAGCTCTACTTAGAAATGAGCACTCTCAAAGAATTTGTCCAACATAATTTTGAAATATGTTTTTTTTAAGTTACCATAGAGCTCCCAAATAGGAAACTTGTTTCAAATTCTTGTCATATGTATATGTATATATTTTTAAAAAACTACAGTATATCTATCCTTATGTATTGACATTTATGTTTTCAAAACATACTGCAGAGCTCTTCATGTTTTCTGAATTTTATGCCTTCATCTATTAATGTATTGAGCACTCTCAAAGTATATTCGTGTAGCTGAATTGCCATACATGTTTTCTGAAAGTCTATATTTAGCTCGACTAATGTATTGAACACTGTCAAAATAAATTTATGCAGTTGAAATGCCATGTCTGTTTCTCAAATGTTTTATTTAGCTCTACTAATATATTGAGCACCCTGGAAGTAGATTTGTCTAAAATAATTGCCAAAATGTTTCCAAATCTTACTACAAAGCTCTATAAATTCATTGAGCACTCTCAAAGTAAATTCGTCTTGCATAATTAAACAATGCAATTTTAAAATTTACTACACAGCTATACTAAACTATGGAGCACATGCAAGCATCATTGGCATATATGTTTTAAACTTACAAAAGAGCTTTACTCGAAGTAAATTTGTCTAGAATAAATGAGAAAAATTCTTTCAAATCTTTCCACAGGAGTCTACCACAGTATTAAGCACTCTGGTAATTACTTTTCTAGCATACTCGCAATACACAATTTTAAAACTCACTACAGAGCTGTACTTATCTATTTTGCAGTCTCAAAGAATTTTGGATCGCATAACAGAAATTTATATTTTTCACATAACTTCAAAGCTTAACTCATACATTGAGCACTCTTAAAGGAAATTTCTCTGCTATAAATGACAAATGTTTTCAAAACTAAATACAGAGTTTGGAAAAAAGAGCTGATATTATTACAGGTTACTTTTCTTCAAATAGATATAAACGAGCGTTATACAAGAGTGCTCAATAAGACATAGAGCAATAAAGACATTTTATTTAGATTTTTACTTAATGATTACACTATCAATAGTGCTCAAAACTAGACAGAGCTGATATTATAAAACGTTTATTTTATTACAGGTAAATAAATATTAAGATTTAACCAGAGTTATATAAGAGTGCTCAATAAGACATAGAACAATAAAGACATTTTATTTAGAGTTTTACTTAATAATTACACTTTAAATAGTGCTCAACACTAGAAAGAGCTGATATTATCAAACGTTTATATTAATGAAAGAAAATTATATGTGAGTGCTTTATCATACATAGAGCAATATTGACATTTTAGATTTTTCATTGAGAATTCATAAAAATGTGAATAAAATTAGTAAAATGTATATTATAATATGTCATTAAAACAATACAAAAAAGTGTGGCCATCTAAATTGACGTATGCATTTTTTAACTTATTAACTTGCTCTACTGATGTATTGAGCACTCTACATATAAGTCCTGTCATTTCAATTTCTATATATATATTTTAAATCTTAACAGTTAGCTCTACTAATGCATTGAGCACTCTAGCAGTAGCTCTTGTCATCTAAATTCCATACATATTTCCAAAAATTTAACAACTATCTCTACTAATTCATTAATCACTGTATATATTTATCTTTCTGTCTCTCATTATCTATCTATCTATCTATCTATCTATAAAAGTGAAAATGTCTGTCTGTGTATGTGTGTGTAAATTTTCCTACGCAATAACCTTTCAATTTTTAGTCTACAGACTCAAAATTTGATATACAGGGTACTGAGATATGTGAAAATCTGTGATCAGTTTTTGGACAGAAATTTGGCGATTAAGGGGTCAAAGTTCAACGATTTGAACTTTGAGAACTCTACAAAACTCCTCCGACAATTATGGGTCTGAACACTTGAAATATTAGATATAGGTTCCTTAAACATGGCTCTAACTTAATAACTTGATTCGAGCACAAAACAATAAATTTTAAGGGTTCATAATAGGGGTCAAACTTGAAAAAATTGACGGTTTTTTTTTTTTTTTTTTTTTGGTTGGGGTGGGGTGTAGCATACAACGCCAAAAAACCGGGCAACGCCGGGAACCCATGCTAGTATATATATATTCAACTGAGAATTTTTATATAGATCACATAATTATTAGAAGTGTTTGTATATAGATCACATAATTATTAGAATTTTTTTTCCATCAATTTTTTGACTTGGGTTATCTTTTTTTAATTGACACATGAAAAAAATCTATGTGCTATTCAAGACAAGAAATAAAAGAAATAAAGAAAATTCTTACCTGTTACCTCCCAGGTGTTATCTTCACTTTTTCTCTTTTCTGGTTCTTGCTGAAACTCATGGCAATTTAATGTTTGTTTGTGTTCTTTGTTACATATATATATAATTTTTACTGTGATGATTTTTTTCTTTTAATTATTTAAAAACATTTTTTTAGATTTATATAATAAAGAGAGACAATAATATAACTAGTGGATCTTTTTTAATGATATATTTAACTTTCTGGCTATGATCAAACACCTATGTACTTTTTTTGTAGTTGCATAAGTTAGCTGATGAGAAGAAATACAAGCAGAACTGCATTCATTTAAATAAAGCTAATAGTTTAGAATTTGATTGTACCCAGATGTGCATGTACACAAAGAAAGAAACACTTACTTGAGGACTTCTGTAACTACAGGAAACATGTGGCAGCCAGGATAGGTGATGCTGCTGGATTCAGTTGTTTTTTTCCAATCCACATAATTCTCACAACAGCTGATAGTAGAATTCCATCATGATCAAGAGGAGTACATGAAATTACAAGAAATACACACAGAAGGAAAGAAAAAGAATACTTACTCTACTTCTATGACAATGATTGCTGCAAAGACTTTGAGATGCTAATGTTGGAAGAAACAAATAGACATACATCATACAGAGTTTGATTGTACCCAGATGTGCTTTAACGCAAAGAAAGAAATACTTGATTCAAACTGTACAGCACATGTGGAGACAGGAACGGTGATGCTGCTAGGTTTCGTTGCTTGTTCCAATCTATAAAAAACAGATCATATTTATAGTGTTGATAATCTACTGCTGTATGAAAGCTCGAACAATGGAAACAGTTAAATTAAATTTTCACATCACAAAGATTGAAATCGAAATAGAAAGAAGAAAGGGTGATACTATACTCATCTTCCTGTCGGAGCAGACCACTTGCTGGTGACTGTTCGTTCGCCATTAAACTGGAAAGTAAAAAAAAAAAAGAGGTTCCGCCTGGGAAAGCTCTCGTCTGGGCAGCGAGGTGATGAACTCCCGAAAGGAGGGGCACTATATAAAAACAAGCTTTGCTGCAAACATCTCCTAAAAAGCGGTTTCTACTCAGAATAACAGGCGGAGCAGAAAACAGAGGTGTTCTCTCTACCCAACAGGATTTGTAAAGATACCACTAGTTTGTGTTCATAAGACGGCGATGATCGCTCACAAAACTGGCATTCCTACTATCATATCGGAGGACGGTCATATATAATTGCACTACCATTTCGTATCAGAGGACCGTCATATATAAATGCACTACCATACCGTTTCGGAGTTTGTAGACAGTAGGAATAATAAAAGCGGCCTTAAAGCGGCTTGTGAGCACACAATCTAGTCGAACTCTAGTCGTCCTTGGTCGAGTCGAGGCAAGCATGCATTACATAGTAACACGAGCACGTGTCGCCTGCTTAGAGGGTAGCCCCCATGGGGAGATTCGAAAGCGCACCTCACAGCGGAACAGCTTCGGAACCAATCGGACCGTACCCAGACTTGCAGCTATTTGTTAACTTGGAAGTGGAGTCAACACCCTGACACTGAGAATAGAGCTTTCGAAAAGCTCAAACCCAGTTGCATGCAAAGTCGGGGAAACTGGGAGCAGGCTGGGGAGAACACGCTCAATTGGGGCCTTGGAAGCAAACGGGAGGCCCATTTTTCTCTTTCGTTCGGTTTACATCTTTCGGGTATTGTTCTCCTTTCAGCCTGCCCCCCTTCACGCCTTTTTGCTCGCCACATGCAAGCGTATAAAAAGACGACCAGATGACGGACGCAACAAACTCATGCCGACATTTTCTGGATTTCTTTTTTGCCAGAGCCCATTTAGCCGTGTAGCTGTTAAACTACAACGTTACACCCCCCTACCACGGTGAGGATAGGGTTGGACTTTAGGGGGGAAAATACACATCCACAATTACTAATCTTACTATTCGCGTGCTTTACATTAAGGTTAGGAAAAGGAGTTAAAACTAAAAAATTATACAAAATACTGTCAGAAACACACCCAATATTTGTCCGCCTATCTGACCGGAACATATATTAAGTGAGTTTATAATAGCATTTTGTATAATTTTCTAGTTTAAACTCATTTTAACTTCACGTATTCAAGAGAAATCTCGCCAACATTTGTCTTCTTTAAATATATCGATAAACACTGAATGTTTTTCGAACATAAACATAAACGTCCTGTTTTTTTTTATTAACAATAAAAATATCAATTAAATAAAATACTTTAGAAGACTACCTAACATTTGGAATATGACAAAACATTTCAAAGACAGTTACAGAAAAAAATTTTTTTTTAAAAACCGTTAGAGAAATTTGGCGGTCGGCGGTATTTTTTATTAAAAATTAAAATGTCTAATAGAAAAAGTACCTAACGTTTGGAATATGACAAAACATTTAAAAGACAGTTACAGAAAAATGATAAATAAAATTAAAAAAAAAAAAAACGTCAGAGAAATTTGGCGGTCGGCGGTATTTTTATTAAAAATTAAAATATCTAATAGAAAAAGTACCTAACGTTTGGAATATGACAAAACATTTCAAAGACAGTTACAGAAAAATAATAAATAAAATTAAAAAAAAAAAAAAAACCCCGTATGAGAAATTTGGCGATCGGCGGTATTTTTATTAAAAATTAAAATGTCTATTAAAAAAACATTTGGAATATGAAAAAACATTTCAAAGACAGTTACAGAAAAATAAATAAAAATTAAAAAAAAAAAACCGTTAGAGAAATTTGACGGTCGGCGGTATTTTTTTTATTAAAAATTAAAATGTCTAATAGAAAAAGTACCTAACGTTTGGAATATGACAAAAAATTCCAAAGACAGTTACAGAAAAATAATAAATAAAATTTAAAAAAAAAACCGTTAGAGAAATTTGGCGGTCGGCGGTATTTTTTATTAAAAATTAAAATATCTATTTGAAAAAGTACCAACCGTTTGGAATATGACAAAACATTTCAAAGACAGTTACAGAAAAATAAATAAAATTTAAAAAAAACCGTTAGAGAAATTTGGGGGTCGGCGGTATTTTTATTAACAATTAAAATGTCTAATAGAAAAAGTACCTAACGTTTGGAATATGACAAACCATTTCAAAGACGGTTACAGAAAAATAATATATAAAATTTTAAAAAAAGCCGTTAGAGAAATTTGGCGGTCGGCAGTATTTTTATTAAAAAGTAAAATATCTAATAGAAAAAGTACCTAACGTTTGGAATATGACACAACATTTCAAAGACAGTTACAGAACAATAAATAAAATTTAAAAAAAAAAAACCGTTAGAGAAATTTGGCGGTCGGCGGTATTTTTTATTAACAATTAAAATGTCTAATAGAAAAAGTACCTAACGTTTGGAATATGACAAAACATTTCAAAGACAGTTACAGAAAAATAATATATAAAATTAAAAAAAAAGCCGTTAGAGAAATTTGGCGGTCGGCGGTATTTTTATTAAAAATTAAAATATCTAATAGAAAAAGTACCAAACGTTTGGAATATGACAAAACATTTCAAAGACAGTTACAGAAAAATAAATAAAATGTAAAAAAAAAAAACCGTTAGAGAAATTTGGCGGTCGGCGGTATTTTTATTAAAAATTAAAATATCTAATAGAAAAAGTACCTAACGTTTGGAATATGACAAAACATTTCAAAGACAGTTACAGAAAAATAAATAAAATTAAAAAAAAAAAACCTTTAGAGAAATTTGGCGGTCGGCGGTATTTTTTATTAAAAATTAAAATATCTATTTTAAAAAGTACCAACCGTTTGGAATATGACAAATCATTTCAAAGACAGTTACAGAATAATAAATAAAATTAAAAAAAAAAAAAAACCGTTAGTGAAATTTGGCGGTCGGCGGTATTTTTTATTAAAAATTAAAATATCTAATAGAAAAAGTACCTAACGTTTGGAATATGACAAAACATTTCAAAGACAGTTACAGAAAAATAATTAATAAAATTAAAAAAAGAAACCGTTAGAGAAATTTGGCGGTCGGCGGTATTTTTATTAACAATTAAAATATCTAATAGAAAAAGTACCTAACGTTTGGAATATGACAAAACATTTCAAAGACAGTTACAGAAAAATAAATAAAATTTAAAAAAAAACCGTTAGAGAAATTTGGCGGTCGGCGGTATTTTTATTAACAATTAAAATGTCTAATAGAAAAAGTACCTAACGTTTGAAATATGACAAACCATTTCAAAGACAGTTACAGAAAAATAAATAAAATTTAAAAAAAAACCGTTAGAGAAATTTGGCGGTCGGCGGTATTTTTATTAACAATTAAAATGTCTAATAGAAAAAGTACCTAACGTTTGGAATATGACAAAACATTTCAAAGACAGTTACAGAAAAATAAATAAAATTAAAAAAAAAAAAGCCGTTAGAGAAATTTGGCGGTCGGCGGTATTTTTTTTATTAAAAATTAAAATATCTATTAGAAAAACTAACGTTTGGAATATTCTATCCAAGAAAACACGGTCTATAAACTGCACAATTGTCACGCTAATTCTACAGTTTACGGACCGGCCTTAAATAATAACATTATATGCGTGCTTTCATCTAACAAATTATAAAAAAACGTTAATTTCTATTTAAATTGAAATATTCTAGCCAAGAAAAACACGGTCTATAAACTGCACAAGTGAATCTCACATGTGATTATTTTTTTTATTACCAACAATATAATTATGATTTTTTTGTTATTTCAATAAATAAAAATAAAAAAGCGATGTGAATATTTGAAATTAAATAAAACTGAAATAAAATTATAAATGAAAAAAAAAGGTGTGGTCATACTAAGAAATCTCATTTGATTAATTCTATAGTTTACGGACCGGCCTGAAATAATAATATGTGTGTAATATGTGTATCTAAACTGCACAAGTGTCACGCTTTCTAACAGTATAAAAATTAAATATAAAAAGACGTTAAACTTGAAAATACTGTAAACTACACAAGTGTCGAAATTTGAAAAGAAATTCGACGTGTTTGTGAACTGTGCTCATACTAACAACGTTCATTTGAACACTTGTGCAGTTTACACATCTGAAATAAATGCGTCGTCTACTTTTGGATTTTGAAACGATGAAAATGTGTTGTTACCTTAAATTTGTTTGACATCAGAGAAGCAAACAGAAATATAGCAGCGGCAGGGCGTCGGGTTAGCTGGGTCTCCTGGCCGGTCATCTATTATTCTGGAAACTCTTCTCGCTGCCACGGTCAAACTGAATTTCGAGCCCGTTTTAGGGCTCTTTTATATTTCATTATCGGCGTGAAAACCGTTAACTTTTTCCGGGAAAAATCGAAGTTCGTAGTCGACGTTACAACCTTTTTACCTTTTATGGAGTTTGTGTTACGTAGCTGCCTTTTCATTGGTTGATTTAAACTTGTTTGGTTTGAAGTGGGATGTGGACACACGCACACACACACACACACACACACACACACACACACACACACACACACACACACACACACACACACAAGTTTATAGAGACCGAGAGGGCGAGAGAGAGAGGGAGGGAGAAAGAGAGAGAGAGAGAAAGAGAGAGAGGGGGGGTTAGCACCCGAAACTTTAAAAAGTGATAAAAATATTAAAAAAACATTGTATTTTATACATCTATCTATCTATCTCTCTCCCTCTCTCTCTCTCTCTCCCTCTCTCTCTCTCTCTCTCTCTCTCTCTCTCTCTCTCTATATATATATATATATATATATATATATATATATATATATATATATATATTTATATACATATATGTAGAATTTTCGGCCGAAATTTAAAAAATTAAAACAACAAAAACATTCATATATTTCACAATAATTTCATATAAAGATGAATATCTATATTAAAAGAATTATTATTGTAATAATTAAGAAAATCTAGCAAACGTTGGTGCTTATATAGATCGGGCCCCCATGGCCGTAAACATTGGTTCACACCAGTCCCTCTCGCTGAAGTCAACTGCAAATAAAGACATTATTTTTTATGCTTATTTGAGGAGTGACAGCTCGTAAAATAACAAGAGAAGAATTTATCTCCCATAGCAAAACATAACATTGGTTAACTGCCCTAAAAATTTTGAATGACCTCGAATGGCCTTAAACTTATGTGTGCTCATGTAAGATATTACTTGCTTGAAATGGAAATGAATTGTATAGCATGTACAGTTTACTACGAAGTTCTGTTTCAGCATTAAATAACTGCAAAAAACAGTTGAAGTAAGAGTCAAAGCCAAACCATCTTCAAAATAACTTTCAACTTTCAGAATTTAAAAGTAATTTTTAAGTCTTTAAACTGTTGAATAGAAATTAATTTGTTGAGGGAACAGAAGACAAAACAGTGAACAGCTGTTGCGATAACGCAAACTGATTTGCAATGCTTATTAAAATAGGAGGCTGGAAATCTGGGAATGATGGTTAGTTGCCTCCCTACGAGGGCAGAGTTTGACACAGGATCGATTTTAATGTGAGAAAATCCAGCTCTCCGTCTATTTGTTTTATTTAAATATTTTATTTCTCGATGGGGGGGGGGATAAGTCTAGGAATGGTGGTGTTATCGAAGGAGGGGAAAAATCTGGACACTGCCACGGAAAACAAAATATTATGACAAAAAATAAATTTGACGGAGGACGAATTTTTCTCAAGATTTAAAATGTGAAACTTCATTCGATGGTCCATAAATTTTACGTTTTGTTTGTTTTGATTTTTTTTTTTTTTGCTTCGTGAAATGAAAATCCTCGGAAACTGCAGTGAATACGATTCTAATGTTTACGTTACGCAGTCTTGCTATCGTATAGAAAAGTCGGTACTTAGTAGCATACAGGGTAATTTTTAAAGGTGGAGACCAGAGAAGAAGGCGAAAAAATAATAAAATAGTTTTATATTATTTTTATTAATTATTAATAAATGAAATGAATCATTTCTATTTAAAATCCATTACGTATTATGCATGCAAAATTTAAAAAAAATGCTTCAAATGCATGTGAAGAAGCTAAAGCAAAACTAAATGAATTTGACCTGATGTCGAGTTTATCTAAAAGCGACACCCGATTTTTCACTTGAAATTATTCCTCGTTCAATATATAGTTATATTCAGTTATCATATAATATTTATTAATAATAATATTAATTAATATTTAACAAAAACAACATGATATCATTTTGAATGACTATGCAGAATTTTTATCGCATTTTTTTTTACTGCGATCTTTAAACATTATCGTGTACTTTCACCTAACAATTTAAAAAAACATAGCATAAAAACTGAATCTAATGTGAAACTCTACTAAAATATAGCACGTACCGAAAAGTCGTTTTTATTTGTGTTCAAACTCGGGAATCTTTTTATTTGTTTTCAGACTCGGGAATCTTTTTATTTGTGTTCTGACTCGGGAATCTTTTCATTTGTGTTCTGACGTGGTAATCTTTTTATTTGTGTTCTGACTCGGGAATCTCATAATTTGTGTTCACACTCGGGAATCTTTTTATTTGTGTTCACCCTCGGGAATCTTTTTATTTGTGTTCCGACTCGGGAATCTTTTTATTTGTGTTCCAACTCGGGAATCTTTTTATATTATATTTGATACGGGAATCTTTTTATCTTTGTTCTTATTCGGGAATCTTTTTTATTTGTGTTCTTACTCGGGAATCTTTTTATTATTGTTGTGAATCGGGGATGTTTTCATTCATATTTGAGGCGGAAATTTTTGTTATTCGTGTTTTTTTTTTCACGAATCTTATATTCATGATCTGACTCTGGAATCTATTTTTCATATACAAATTCAGGAACCTTTTTATGCATGGTTTTACCCTGTAATCATTTTATTCGTGTTCTGATACAGAAATTTTTTTATGTTTTCAACTTGATAGCTTTTTTATTCGTGTTCTGATTAAGGATTTTTTTTTTATTCGTGTTCAAACTCGGAAATCTTTTTATTCGTTTTCCAACTCGGGAAACTTGTGCTTCATTTTGAAAATGGGTTGATATGCCATAAAACCATGAAAAGTAAATGGCCGGATTGCACCTGACATTAAATGTGTCTAACTTGACTTTCCACTCAAATAGATATTCGCCATTTTGATCCCGTTCAGATATATACATGAAGAATACTCTTATTAACGTGCTAGTGCGAAGATCTGAGTGGCGACAAATTGTCGGGTGTCAGCGTTCTTGTTACTATTAACGTACTAGTGCAAAGATCTGAGTTAAATGAAATAGATTAAAAATGGCTCGGCAAAGTTGTATCTGAACTTTTTATTCTATGAAACTTAAGATTAATAAAACGAAATAATCGAGACCCGTGGAAATGCCACGGCGAATATTTCGAATTCAATAAAACAAAACGGAAGAATAGTCAACAAATAGGAAATTTAATAAAACATAAAAACTGAATCTAATGTGAAACTATCTAAAATAAAGCCCGTACCGAATCATCTTTCTTATTCGTGTTCTGACTCGGGAATCTTTATATCTGTTTTCCGGCTCCGGAATAGTTTTATTTGTGTTCAGACTCGGGAATCTAATAAGTTGTGTTCCGACTCGGGAATCTTTTTATTTGTGTTCACACTCAGGAATCTTTTTATTTGCGTTCCTACTCGGGAATCTTTTTATTTGTGTTCCGACTCGGGAATCTTTTTATTTGTTTTCCGACTCGGGAACCTTTTAATTTATGTTCAGACTCGGGAATCTTTTTATTTGTGATCTGACTCGGGAATCTTTTTATTTGTGTTCCGACTCGGGAATCTTTTATTTGTGTTCCGAATCGGGAATATTTTTATTTGTGTCCAACTCGGGAAATTTTTTTATTGTGTCCCGACTCGGGAATCTTTTTATTTGTGTCCCGACTCGGGAATCTTTTTATTTGTGTCCCGACTCGGGAATCTTTTTATTTGTGTTCCGACTCGGGAATCTTTTTATTTGTGTCCTGACTCGGGAATCTTTTTATTTGTGTTCACACTCAGGAATCTTATTATTTTGTTCCAACCCAGGAATCATTTTATTTGTGTTCTTACACGGGAATTTTTTGATTTGTGATCACACTCGGGAATCGTTTTATTTGTGTTCCGACTCGGTAATTTTTTTAATTTGTGTTCAGACTCGGGAATCTTTTTATTTGTGTTCTGACTTGGTAATCTTTTTATTTGTGTTCCGACTCGGGAATCCTTTCATTTGTGTTCACACTCTGGAATCTGTTTATTTTTGTTCTGAGTCGGGAATCTTTTTGTTTATATTCCGACTCGGGAATCTTTTTATTTGTGTTACGACTCGGTAATTTTTTTTATTTGTGTTCTGACTCGGGAATCTTTTTATTTGTGTCCCGACTCGGGAATCTTTTTATTTGTGTCCCGACTCGGGAATCTTTTTATTTGTGTCTCGACTCGGGAATCTTTTTATTTGTGTCCTGACTCGGGAATCTTTTTATTTGTGTTCACACTCAGGAATCTTATTATTTTGTTCCAACCCAGGAATCGTTTTATTTGTGTTCTTACACGGGAATTTTTTGATTTGTGATCACACTCGGGAACCGTTTTATTTGTATTCCGACTCGGTAATTTTTTTAATTTGTGTTCAGACTCGGGAATCTTTTTATTTGTGTGCCGACTCGGGGATCTTTTTATTTGTTTTCTGACTCGGGAATCTTTTTATTTGTGTTCTGACTCGGGAATCTCATAATTTGTTTTCACACTCGGGAATCTTTTCATTTGTGTTTACACTCGAGAATCTTTGTATTTGTGCTCCGATTCGGGAATCTTTTTATTTTTGATCTGCCTCGCGAATCTTTTTATTTGATACGGGAATCTTTTTATCTTTGTTCTGATTCGTGAATCTTTTTATTCTATTTCTGAGTCGGGAATCTTTTTATTATTGTTGTGAATCGGGGATGTTTTCATTCATATTTGAGACGGAAATTTTTGTTATTCGTGTTCTGATTCATGAATCTTATATTCATGTTCTGACTCTGGAATCTATTTTTCATATACAAATTCAAGAACCTTTTTATGAATGGTTTTACCCTGTAATCATTTTATTCGTGTTCTGATACAGAAATGTTATTATGTTTTCAACTTGATATCTTTTTTATTCGTGTTCTGATTAAGGAATTTTTTTTATTCGTGTTCAAACTCGGGAAACTTGTGCTTCATTTTGAAACACAAAAATGGGGTGATATGCCATAAAACAATGCAAAGTAAATGGCCGGATTGCACCTGTCATTAAATAACTCGAAAAATGTTAATAAAAACTTTAGCACGACTGTATGTATTTAAAGTTGTGTAAAGTTTTTACATTTAATAGATTAAATCAACTGTTATAATTTATATAAATTGTTCTCGTGTCTAACTTGACTTTCCACTCAAATTGAGATTCGCCATTTTGATCCCGTTCAGATATATACATGAAGAATAATTTTATTAACGGACTAGTGCGAAGATCAGAGTGGCGACAAATTGTCGGGTGTCGGCGTTCTTGTTTCTTTGGAGAAGGTCAGCCTTCACAAGTTTGGTTTGGAATGGATTTCTGTTTTCAACAGAAATGGAAGCCAGTAAGAATAACAATACTAAGAACAACAATTATTATCATCAAGGGTGAAAGGCGCTTTTAGTGTACGAGCACAAAGGAATCATAATTATTGGCTTCTCCATTTCATTTTCAACAGACAGACTGTTCCGCTGTATTACAGTTCTTAAGTGTGACTAGACTAAAACTTATCATAGCCAGTTATCCAATTTACAACCAGCTAATGGACAGCCGACACATTTATTGAGACATGCGATAAGCACTAATTGTCCACAGACGAACTGTTCCACTGTATCACAGTTCTGAAGTGTGACTAGACTAAATTAATCAGAGCCAGTTATCGAATTGATAACCAGCTAATCGACAGTTAACACTTTTACTGAGTCATGCTATTATCTCTAATTGTCCACAGACGGACTGTTCCGCTGTATAACGGTTTTTAAGTTTGACTAGACTAAAACTTGTCAGAGCGTATCATCGAATTTACAATCAGGTAATTAAATCTAACACTTTTACTGAGTCATGCTATTATCGCTAATTTTCCACAGACGGACTGTTTCGCTGTATCACAGCTTTTAAGTGTGACTAGACTAAAACCTATCAGAGCCAGTCATTGAATTTACAACCAGCTAATTCGACAGTCGAAACTCTTAGGGAGTGTTCCGCTGTATCACACTTCTTATGTGTGACTAGACTAAACTTATCACAGCCAGTTATCGAATTTACAACCAGCTAATCGACATCGATATAAACGTTAATGCCCCCATTCTACTTGCTTTAAAACAATGATAATACTGTGTAACTGCAGTAAAATGACATAGCTTTTGATTATTGTTTGGAAACGATTAAATATATTTATACCGTTTATAACCTTTAAAAATATATATTTGTTATAAGCTCGCTGAAATAAAAAACTACAAAATATGTTTAACTTTAACGACGTCGGTTGAAGTAATTCTTTTTAATTCGTGGTTGAGCGGCGAAAAGTCTATTTCAACGGACAACTTGAATCTTTCACGTGCCGACAAGTTGTTCACTGTCTTGTCACCGAGCAGGAAGAAGAAAGAAAGAATCGATTGAAGAGAGAAAGAGAGGAGGTGGGGAAAGGAAAGGGAGGAAGAGTCGAATCCTCTGCACGTGCCAGGGTGCGGGGTCGAACGGAAGTTAAATGAAATAGATTACAAATGGCTCGGCAAAGTTGTATCTGAACTTTTTATTCTATGAAACCTAAGACGAAATAATCGAGACCCGTGGAAATGCCACGGCGAATATTTCGAATTCAATAAAACAAAACGGAAGAATAGTCAACAAATAGGAAATTTAATAAAACATAAAAACTGAATCTAATGTGAAACTATCTAAAATAAAGCCCGTACCGAATCGTCTTTTTTATTCGTGTTCTGACTCGGGAATCTTTATATCTGTTTTCCGGCTCCGGAATAGTTTTATTTGTGTTAAGACTCGGGAATCTAATAAGTTGTGTTCCGACTCGGAATCTTTTTATTTGCGTTCCGACTCGGGAATCTTTTCATTTGTGTTCCGACTCGGGAATCTTTTCATTTGTGTTCCGACTCGGGAATCTTTTCATTTGTGTTCTGACTCGGTAACCTCGGGAAATTTGTGTTCTGACTCGGGAATCTTTTTATTTATGTTAAGACTCGGGGTTCTTTTTATTTGTGTTCACACTCGGGAATCTTTTTATTTGTGTTCCGACTCGGGAATCTTTTTATTTGTGTTCCGACTCGGGAATCTTTTTATTTGTGTTCCGACACGGGAATCTTTTTATTTGTGTTCACACTCGGGAATCTTTTCATTTGTGTTCACACTCGGGAATCTTTTTATTTGTGTTCCTACTCGGGAATCTTTTTATTTGTGTTCTGACTCGGGAATCTTTTTATTTGTGTTCCGACTCGGGAATCTTTTTATTTGTGTTCTGACTCGGGAATCTTTTTATTTGTGTTCTGACTCGGGAATCTTTTTATTTGTGTTCCGACTCAGGAATCTTTTTATTTGTGTCCAACTCGGGAACCTTTTTATTTGTGTTCAGACTCGGGAATCTTTTTATTTCTGTTATTACTCGGCACTCTTTTTATTTGTGTTCCGACTCAAGAATCTTTATATTTGTGTTCTGACTCGGGAATCTTTTTGTGTGTCTTTTGACTCGGGAATCTTTTTATTTGTGTTCCGACTCGGGAATCTTTTTATTCATATTTGAGTCGGGAATCATTTTTATTCTTTCACTGACTCGGGAATATTTTTATTATTGTTGTGAATCGGGGATGTTTTTATTCATATTTGAGTCGGAAATTTTTTATTCGTGTTCTGAAATCTTTTATTCATGTTCTTAGTCTGGAATCTATTTTTTCATATACAAATTCAGGAACTTTTTTATGCATGGTTTTACCTTGGAACCTTTTTATTCGTGTTCTGATTCGGGAATTTTCCTAATTCGTTGTTTTACCCTGGAATCATTTTATTCGTGTAAGACTTGGAAAACCTTTTATTCTTGTTCTGATTCAGGAATGTTTTTATTCGTGGTTTTAATCTGGAATCTTTATATTCATATCCTAATTAAGGAATGTTTTTATCCGTGTTTTTACCCTGGAGTCTTTTTTATTAATTTTCTAACTCGGGTATCTTTTTATTCATACACTGATTCAGGAATATTTTATTCATGTTTTTACTCGGGAATCATTTTATTTGTGTTCTGATACAGAAATCTTTTTATTTTTTCACCTTTATAGCCTTTTTATTCGTGTTCTGATTAAGGGATTTTTTTTAATTCGTGTTCAAACTCGGAAATCTTTTTATTTGTTCAGACTCGAGAATCTTGTACTCCATTTTGAAACACAAAAATGGGGTGATATGCCATAAAACAATGCAAAGTAAATGGCCGGATTGCACCTGACATTAAATAACTCGAAAAATGTTTATAAAAACTTTAGCACGACTTTATGTATTGAAAGTTGTGCAAAGTTTTTACATTTAATAGATTAAATCAACTGTTATAATTTATATAAATTGTTCTCGTGTCTAACTTGACTTTCCACTCAAATTGAGATTCGCCATTTTGATCCCGTTCAGATATATACATGAAGAATAATCTTATTAACGTACTAGTGCGAAGATCTGAGTGGCGACAAATTGTCGGGTGTCGGCGTTCTTGTTTCTTTGGAGAAGGTCAGCCTTTACAAGTTTGGTTTGGAATGGATTTCTGTTTTCAACAGAAATGGAAGCCAGTAAGAATAACAATACTAAGAACAACAATTATTATCATCAAGGGTGAAAGGCGCTTTTAGTGTACGAGCACAAAGGAATCATAATTATTGGCTTCTCCATTTCATTTTCAACAGACAGACTGTTCCGCTGTATTACAGTTCTTAAGTGTGACTAGACTAAAACTTATCATAGCCAGTTATCCAATTTACAACCAGCTAATGGACAGCCGACACATTTATTGAGACATGCGATAAGCACTAATTGTCCACAGACGAACTGTTCCACTGTATCACAGTTCTGAAGTGTGACTAGACTAAATTAATCAGAGCCAGTTATCGAATTGATAACCAGCTAATCGACAGTCGACACTTTTACTGAGTCATCCTATTATCGCTAATTGTTCACAGACGGACTGGTCCGCTCTATTACGGTTCTTAAGTGTTACTAGACTAACACTTGTCAGAATCAGTAATCAAATTGACAACCAGCTAATCGACATCTGGCACTTTTACTGAGTCATGCTATTATCACTAATCGTCCACAGACGGACTGTTCTGCTGAATCACAGTTCTTAAGTTTGAATAGACTAAAACTTGTCAGAGCGAGTCATCGAATTTACAACCAGGTAATTAAATCCAACACTTTTACTGAGTAAAGCTAGTATCACTAATTGTCCACAGACGGACTGTTTCGCTGTATCACAGTTCTTAAGTGTGACTAGACTAAATCCCACGGCGAATATTTCGCATTTAATAGAACAAAACGGAAGAATAGTCAACAAATAGGAAATGTAATAAAACATAAAAACTGAATCTAATGTGAAACTATCTAAAATATAGCCCCAACCGAATCGTCTTTTTTATTCGTGTTCTGACTCGGGAATCTTTTTAGTTGTGCTCCGGCTCGGGAATATATTTATTTCTGTTCACACTCGGGAATCTTTTAATTTCTGTTCTGACTCGGGAATCTTTTTATTTTTAGTTCACACTTGGGAATCTTTTTATTTGTGTTCACACTCGGGAATCGTACTGTTCCGCTGTATTATAGTTCTTAATTGTGACTAGACTAAAACTCATCATAGCCAGTTATCCAATTTACAACCAGCTAATTTATTGAGACATGCGATAAGAGCTAATTGTCCACAGACGAACTGTTTCGCTGTATCAAATTTCTGAATTGTGACTAAACTAAATTAATCAGAGCCAGTTATCGAATTGATAACCAGCTAATCGACAGTTAACACTTTTACTGAGTCATGCTATTATAACTAATTTTCCACAGACGGACTGTTCCGCTGTATCACAGGTCTTAAGTGTGACTAGACTAACACTTGTCAGAATCAGTAATCGAATTGACAACCAGCTAATCAACATCTGGCATTTCTTCTGAGTCATGCTATTATCGCTAATCGTCCACAGTCGGACTGTTTTGCTGTATAACAGTTCTTAAGTTTGAATAGACTAAAACTTGTCAGAGCGAGTCATCGAATTTACAATCAGGTAATTAAATCCAACACTTTTACTGAGTTAAGCTAGTATCGCTAATTGTCCACAGACGGACTGTTTCGCTGTATCACAGTTCTTAAGGTTGACTGGACTAAAACATATCAGAGCCAGTCATTGAATTTACAACCAGCTAATTCGACAGTCGAAAGTCTTACGGAGTGTTCCGCTGTGTCACACTTCTTTTGTGTGACTAGACTAAACTTATCACAGCCAGTTATCGAATTTACAACCAAGTAATCGACATCGATATAAACGTTAACGCCCCAATTCTACTTGGTTTAAAACAATGATAATACTGTGTAACTGCAGTAAAATGACAGAGCTTTTGATTATTGTTTGGAAATGATTAAATATATTTATATCGTTTATAACCTTTAAAAATATATATATTTGTTATTTGCTGAAATAAAAACTTAGAGATTAAAAAATATGTTTAACTTTAACGACGTCGGTTGAAGTAATTCTTTTTAATTCGTGGTCTAGCGGCGAAAAGTCTATTTCAACGGACAACTTAAATCTTTCACGTGCCGACAAGTTGTTCCCTGTTTTGTCACCGAGCAGGAAGAAGAAAGAAAGAATCGATAGAAGAGGGAAAGAGAGGAGGTGGGGAAAGGAAAGGGAGGAAGAGTCGAGTCCTCTGCACGAGCCAGGGTGCGGGGTCGAACGGAAGTTAAATGAAATAGATTACAAATGGCTCGGCAAAGTTGTATTTGAACTTTTTATTCTATGAAACCTAAGATTAATAAAACGAAATAATCGAGACCCGTGGAAATGCCACGGCGAATATTTCGAATTCAATAGAACAAAACGGAAGAATAGTCAACAAATAGGAAATTTAATAAAACATAAAAACTGAATCTAATGTGAAACTATCTAAAATAAAGCCCGTACCGAAAAGTCTTTTTTATTCGTGTTCTGACTCGGGAGTCTTTATATCTGTTTTCCGGCTCCGGAATAGTTTTATTTGTGTTAAGACTCGGGAATCTAATAAGTTGTGTTCCGACTCGAAATCTTTTTATTTGCGTTCTAAAATATAGCCCCTACCTTGACTCAGGAGTCTTTTTATTTGTTTTCCGGCTCCGGAACCTTGGAAGTTGTGTTCAGACTCGGGAATCTTTTTATTTGTGATGAGACTCGGGAATCTTTTTATGTGCGTTCTGACTCGGGAATCTTTATTTGTGTTCACACTCGGGAATCTTTTTTATTTGTGTTCTGACTCGGGAATCTTTTTATTTGTGTTCCACCTCGGGAATCTTTTTATTTAATATTTTAGGGTCGGGGATCATTTTTCCATATTAATTTAACGTAAAATGCGCACCCACATATTGGCTATCAAGCGCTCAATGAGACATGCCAACCCTAGCATCTTTTCAAGAGGGGAAGGGCAAAACATTACAAATACAATTTGCTTTTTTTGTGGGAGGGGTGAGGGAGACGGGAATTTAAAACATAAAATAACGATAAATCTAATTCATTTTTATGAGACAACCCTGTACTTTTATCTAACAATTTCATAAACAAAATGAGCCCCCACTTTGGGGAGGGGCATTACAATGACGAAAAATTTCATTTAATTGTTTTTGGAATTCATTTTTTTATGGGTTCTGCCTACTTGGCAAGTTGTTTTTTTTTGCGATCGCACGGGCCTTTGCTGCTATTTTTATTGAAACGAAAGTTGTAATTATTTATTTTTAATTATTTTTTTTGGAGGGGGGGTCTTTCCAGTGCTCAATATCCGGAGAAGAGTTTATTCTCTTTGTACTCCTTCTGCCGAAATATCTGGTGGAGAGGGTATTACATACAACCTTTTTGGGGCGATGTTTTATTTTTGGGAATTGTTGTGGGGATATCCACGTTGCCCATGATGAAAGTGATTAGTATAGCAGGTGTGTTCCAAACGGAACTTCATGTCAACCCAGCCAACGCCGGGTACCCAGGCTAGTATTTTTTTTACGCAGTGGTCACCCCTTATCAAGGCCCGGAAGCAACTCAGGGATAAGGGTTATTGAAAGTACATTACGTTAGTGTGGAGATTTGATGAAGTGTTTACTTAAGGTGGCGGTTCATTAGGAATTTGTTAACGTTGGACTTGAAGACATCCAAGTTGTAGTTATGTGGGTAGCAGGCAGACGGAACAGAGTTCCACAGGCGTGCAGTTCTAAGAAAGAAGCTTTGTTCATGGAATTCACGTTTTGATTTAGGCACAGATAAAGAGTGGGGGGGGAATTCTTCACAGTGGATTCAGCTAGACGGTATATATATAAGATTTTAAGAATTGATACAGAAAATTTATCGAAATTAAAAAAAAAAAATTTAAAAACCTATGAGTAATGTTTTACAAAATTTTTATTATTCAACAAGGAATACACATAAAACAAAAAAAAAATCTTATTCCATGCAAACAGTTAATAAAACATGTTAAAAACACTTTGAAAAAGAGGTAAAAACATATTTAATCTGAAAAGGAAACACTAGATGAGTGGATAGTCCTTAATCCGCTTCCATAACAAGTGCTCGTCTGAGCTCCAATCCTCGTCAATCTTTCACGAAAAACACCCGTCTAACTGAAACCACTGTCAGAAAAAAGTAAACGTTTTGGTTTCTATTCTCGGTGTTGGTGGACGAGAATTTTTCTTTTTACTTTTTAAATCATTACTATATCATTATTATTGGGTTTATTATGAATCGTTCCTTTATGCGTATTTAGCTGGTTAAAAAAGTTTTTAAGGGGTCAAAAATGAGTCAAAATTAAAAAACATCGTTATAAATTTTGTAAATTCATCTTAGTTTATTTTTAATTTTTAATTTTTTAACAGTTCATACGCATGTCAAGCGAATTTAAATATTTAGAAAAGCAGAACTATTATTAAATGTCCATCTACAGTGATTGCGTTACTAGAAATTACGATTTCGACTTTTCGTTAATGGACACTAAAGACACATTGAAAGTGAGACAGATAACACTCTTCCCTTCTTGGATGTTCTTGTTGAACGTTCAAGAGAGGTCTTTTTTCACTACCATTTACTGGCTTACTGTAAACATAGCAGGGAGACCTGACGTTACCTGGGATTGGATGAGGATCAATCAATGCTTCTTCGCCTATATTTTATTCTCACCGAAATAGGTAAAGTCGTCCATTTTCAATCTTCCCCGCAGTTACATAGTCCTCAATACATTTGAGTCTACATTGCACTGTAGAGAACCTAATGTTGATTTTATACAATTATATATATA
Organism: Euprymna scolopes; assembly: GCF_053919585.1. Classification (NCBI taxonomy): domain Eukaryota; kingdom Metazoa; phylum Mollusca; class Cephalopoda; order Sepiida; family Sepiolidae; genus Euprymna; species Euprymna scolopes. The sequence continues at coordinate 342,736 of NW_027633546.1, forward strand.
TATATATATATATATATATATATATATATATATGTGTGTGTGTGTGTGTGTGTATGTTCCAAAATTTTTCCCGATTCCGATACAATTACCGATTCCTTTCAAAATTTCCGATTCCGATCCGATTCCCGATTCCGATTCTTTAAAAATTTATACATATTTAATTAGAGATTAATTTATATGGGCTACTAACTCTCCATCCTAAATTCTTAAATACTTTTGTTTTTAGTGGGTTCACAGATATCGCTCAAAAGTAGAATTTCAATGTGGGTGGGGGGTATTTTTAAATGTAGATATAATTTCTGTTTCAATTTGAAAATTTTCTAAATGTTTTCTCTTTATCTATTTTATCCAGACTTTGATAAATTCATTGTGATATAATCATGTGTATATTAACGTTTGTGAAACCCCGAGAATGATACCATAAAAAAACAGCTGGTGTCAGACAAAGTGGCTCCAGGAAAATAAAATAAAACTCGCCCAGACGTTTGAATTTTTCTGTGAACTCCCTGGGAAGCGGCCTGTAATCATTTGGCAACTAGGTGCGAAAAAATACACGACCGTTTTAAACTGTTTGATATGGGGATGGACAAGTGACCTCTAAAACATTTGCTTAAAACAATAAAAAATGAAATGAAAGTTGAAATCGATTCCCCTACAAAAATACAAAACAAAATCAATTGCTTTTTTTCGCCATTCCTTGTCATATTTGCAAATGCCGAGTAAGGGAGCGGACAAAAACCTAACCGGACAAAATCCAACACTATTATATTCTACTTTTGATTTAATTAGCAATAATGTTTGATATTATTTTTATTGACAAAATATTTCTTTAAATTTAAACAATTTTTCAATACCTTGCAAATAAACTGCATTCTTCTAAAGGTTATCTAGCGAATTTTATTTTGTTTATTTTACACAGATAAAATATATTTAGATCTTTTAATGTTATCATGATCTATAGAGGTTAGTTTTACTAATAGTTTAAAAGGAATAAATATTTATCAACGGTATCAGCAATGAAAAATTATAAAGTATCGGTTTTGGAATCGGAACAAACAGGCACAAATTTTTCCGATTCCGATACCGATACCCCGAAAACTACCGATTTTTCCGATCCCCAATTCCGATTAATCGGTACAACACTAATATATATATATATATATATATATATATATATATATATATATATATATATATATATATATATGATTAGTTTTTTTTTGAAAAAGAATTCCAGCAGAGTGCTCAATTAAAAGGAAAATCCAAAATGTAAGAGCGTATTTATATTTTGTGTACAGAAAGTTGTTAGTTGAAACAGATCATTGGTACCGTCGGTTTCAAGCCCGATAATAAGGCCCGTTTAAGGTATCCTTATCAAGCTCTCTTCATTTGGATGAAATATTAAGATATTGACTTTTTTACTGTTTGTAACACACAAAAATAATAAAGCAGTTAACAATTTCAAAGAATTTCTACAACAAAATAAATTAAAAAAAAAATCAATGACACAAAATCAAATAAAATTAAACTAAAGTTTTATTTTATTTAAACTCATTTATTCACGGAACCATCTTGTTTAAAATTAAAATTCCATCAAGCTTTGCATTTGTTGAAAACCGACTCCACTGGTTTTCCTTCCTTGCTTACAGTACGCGTGTGGATTGGCATTTTGAACGCCCTGCAACAAAGGGAAAATATCTACAATTATAAATCTGAAACAATGTTTTCATTACAAACGTGTAACTATACGAGATGTTTTCAATAAGTTTCTAGACTTTTTTCGTATGTGAACTTTTATTGATAGTGCATGCATTAAACTCTAGTCCCCTTCGAAGTAATCTCCCCCGGTTGCAACGAAGTTATTGTACCGTTCTAATAACGTCTGCACGGCTCAATGGAAGTCCTCTTGGGTGAGTATGTCAATCACCCTCCTCACAGCCACTTTCATCTCCTCAATTGTCTCATAATGACAGCCTTTAAAGTTTCCTTGAGCTTAGGGAATAACCAAAAGCCACACGGTTCAAGGTCTGGACTATAGGGAGGGTGAGAATCTGAATTGATCAACTCGGCCATCTTCCTGCTGTCATGGCAACGTCTTTCTTTCTTTCTGAACATCCTTCTGAGAAATTTCGCGCAAATCTTCCGCATCTTGAGTTTCCCGCAAATAATTGTGTGTACAGTTCCCACACTGATATCAAACTGTGCACTTATTGTCTCTACACGACGATCCTTATCCATGAAATTCTTTATTTGGTCAATCAACTGTAATCTTCTTTACTCTTCCATCTCCTCTCATCATCCATCGCAGACTCCCTGTCCTCTTTGACTCTCTTATGCCACTCAAAAACTGATGCTCGATTCATAAAAGATGGTCCAAAAGCAGTCTGAAGCATTCTGTACGTTTCTGTGGCATTTTTTTTTTACCAAGTTTAAATAAGAAATTTATTACATAACGTTCTTCGAAAGTGTCTTCATTTCCCACCTATCCTCACCTGAGCTGCCTTCTGTTGTATTGATCCATCCCGCTACTACCGTTTTTTTTTACACCTATCTCCACCCGGGCTTCCTATATAGATAAATAAACGACAAAAGTCTATATTCCAAAGTTCATGAGGGTGACCATCTTATAATTTATTTCTTTTTATTCAGAAGCTGTAACTACCGTATAAATCGAAATTCAAAATGGCGTAATGGAAACATAATATAAGGTATTGGTAGCTTCTCTTACAATTTTCGGATTTTAATCATGTAAAAACTTTATTTCCTTTTGATAGGTTGATTGTTGCTATTTTTCTGATGAGTTAAGGGCAAAATAGATTCATTGATTAATATAATAAGCTGATTGATTTTGCGCTATGAAACATACTTTCAAGTATTGTAAATGTCAACTGAATTAAAGGAATACATTATAAGATTCTCAACATCATGAACTTTGGAATATAGACTTTGGTTATTCATTCATATATATATATATATATATATATATATATATATATATATATGAATATATAAATATAAATATAAATAAATAAAACTGTACCCTGCCACGCGTTGCTCTGGCTAAATTTGGTGTAATGGAAAATTCTAATAAAAAGAGAAAATGCATGTTTCTTATATTCTTAGTACAGCAATCCACTCTAAAAAAAAAAGAAAAATATGAAAAAAATGGTACTCTTGCAGAATTGGATCCTGATCCTCAGGATTGCCGTCAATCATGGCTTGGGCTCGACCAACAATCAGTGGATAAAGCTAACGTTGAAACGCTAATTTTTTTTTTCTGTATACAAAAATGTGAGTTAGTAATTAATATTTGAGTGATGGGGGGGGGTTACTATACACAGATTCGAAAAAGTTGTCCAAAAACAAATGAAAGCAAAGGTAAGGTAAGTTACATTTCTACCTAACTGGATAGTTGTTTAGTGTTTTTATGTAAGGTAAAATGTTTAATCGGCTGGAAAAACAGAAATGGTTGCAAACTGTTGAATACGTTAAGTTTGGGAAATGAAGTTGAAAACTAAAAACTATACAATACAGTGTCAAAAACCCACCGAATACGTTACCATGACATAGGCTGACATAATCGGTGGGTTTGTGACAGTATTTTTTATAGTTTTTTAGTTTTAACTCACTTTCTCAAACTTACCATAATTAACAGTGTCCGCCACCATTTGTATCTTTCAAATACAACGATAAACAGTTTTTCGAGCTGACTAAACGTTACATTAAATGAAAAGGGTTTGTATTAACAGATACAAAGAAGTTGTCAAAAAATGAATATATAACAAATAAATGTTATCAAAGGCAAGAAAAGTAAATGTTCTACCTAACTGGATAAGATTGTAGTGTTTTTATGTAATGTATAATGTTTAATCAGTTCAAAAACATGCAGTGTTTATCGGTATATTTGAAAAATACAAATGGCGGCAGACTGTATCGAACATGTTAAGTTTGGGGAAATTTTGGGAAAATGAGTTTAAACTAAAAAACTATACAAAATACTGTTAGGAACTCACTCAGTATATGTTACTGTGATGTAGGCTGACATATAATCAGTGGTTTTAAATTTTGATCGATACAGGTAACAACTTTTAAGTCCCTTTTAGTGATTACCTGGTTTGAGGATATTATACAACTAAATTGCAAATCTGCCCCAAAAATCCGGTATTTACTTTAAGGCCCGTCTCATGTTCGATTGATTACATGCTCCTGGTTAGGACCCATAGCTGGAGGAAGCTTCACATGCCTCCGAACAGTATCTTAGTCCAAAATACACTGTAGCTTACATTGCTTTGTAGAGAACCTACACTTAATTTTATTTAAATAGGCTGTCATTATGAGAAAATTGAGATGAGAAAAGAGTCCGTGACGAGGGCCATTGACACGCTTTCACAAAAGGATTTCAATTGGGCATCCCAGGAGTTGTTTGAACGGCACAGCAAGTGCATTGCAGTCGTAGAAGTTTACTTCGAAGGAAACTCGGGATTCTTGTGTGTATTGTCGATCAACTACTTTATTTAATCACCTAAATTAATATACGAAAATATAATTTTATGCGTAAATGTTCAGTATTTACTTCAACGGTGCTCAATACATATGTAGAGCTAGGTAGTAAGTTATAAAAATTAAACTACACAGACTATTTCGCGTTTCATTCTCGTACGCCTGACGCAATCTCACGAGAATGAAATGCAGAATATTCTGTGTAGTTTAATTGCCATATATGTTTTTATAACTTACCATATGTATATATATGTATATATATATATATATATATATATACACACATATGTGTATATATATATATATATATATATATATATATATATATATATATATATATAAACTATTAAATCAACTTGTACATGGGCAAAGATAGTATCCATAATTATACCACACGACTACTTACTGCTTGTCCACTATGAAGTTTATTTCATCATCGGATGAAATTGCGGCGTCTATTTTGCTGGGAATACCACGGAAGTATTGATTTACTGGGTATTTATCCCTCTGATCGACGTCCTCATCTTTCGGATAGAATATGTAAAAATGGCCCTCCTGCAAAAATGCAAACAACAATATTTGTAAAATTATTAAACCGCCTACATCTCTACATTTCAATCTTGTTTAGCATTGTCGAGTATATATTGCTTACGTGTCGATATATTTCATCGTCTATAACAATTATAACAAACAGGGACAAATAACAGTCTCTTAGGGTTCACATCGGTCAATAAAGAAACATACCAGGACTGGTCCTGCCTTGATAGAGTTCACAGTAGACTTCGTAACCTCGTAGGAGATGTCCTTTTCTCTTCCTTGCAACCTCTATCTCACAGAAGAGATGTTGCGAGTTTGTCTCTGTTGTATCGTTATTGTCATGGAAAGTGTTCCACTGAGCTTCAATCTATGGTCCCCCCTCGCCAAACTTTCACAAGAAACACTCGTCTAGCTGTAAACACTATCAATAATTCCCCCCACTCTTTATCTGTGCCTAAACCTAAACGTAGATTCCATGAACAAAGCTTCTTTCTTAGAACTGCACGCCTGTGGAATTGTCTTCCGTTTTCCTGCTTTCCGGCTGACTACAATATGGTTGTCTTCAAGTCTAACGTAAATAAGTTCTTGATGAGCCGTTCCATATAAGTTATCAAATTTACCAAATTGTCATTACTAATGATTAGTATATTGTCCAATTTCTACTGTACACTCTTTAACCCTTATCCTTGAGTGGCCTCTTGGCCTTGATAATGTGGTGATGCCTGTGTAAAAAATACCTTATCCATCTGGGTTCATGTTCATTTGACGGATCCTCGGAAAATAAAGTTTTGTTGCTATTTTCAGCAGCTTTATTTTTGATGTTTCCCTCATTGGAAAGCTGTAACACTGCTCATTAGATTTTTACTATCGATGTTTTCCTCTACTCGGAGCCATTATGGTCTGAGGACCGTAATGGCTCCTTCTGCCTACCAACTAGGTCTGCTCTCTCTGACTCCCAATTCTTGACAAACTCATACGTGTATTTTTAAGTAATCTGATGACATCATTTTGTTTATGTTCGAACAAGTTAACATTTTTCTTTGTGCTAGTTATGAAACAGACAATTTTTGTGCAAGGGCTGGTTTTTAATAAAGACGCTGAAACCAGGCGTCGTGTTTTAAATAAACTTGAAAACGAGCCGAATGAAAAACTACAAAGCTTAGCCGAAGACTGTGAACGGCTTATTGAGTTGAAGCAGGACAGTCGTGACATAGAGGAAAACGGAGTATCGCACATTAAAATGATCCATCAGACGAAAAAATTAACTTAAAAAAATAACCAGAGGAAAAAAACAGGGAAAAGATCCACCTGGACAGTGTTGGAGGTTTGAAGATAAACATTGGTAAAATGAGTGTCCCTACAAATTTAAACAGTGTGACATATGCTACCAGAAATGACATGAGGCATCACATTGTAGGAAAAAATCTCTTAGAAAAAAGACATCCATTAAACTCACAAAATTGAATCTGAAGAACGAAATATCCAGAAATATGTTAAAATGTTTAAAAAGAAAGTAAGACTACAGCTTGATGGTAGGTCTGACATTTCCATTATTAATGTACGTACATGGAAGAAGCTTGGGAGACCTGATATGATTAGATCACATAAAACGGCGAGAAGCGTCAGTGGTGAAATATCATTTTCAAAGGAGAATTATTGACGAATATTTCTTTTCAGAATAAGATTAATGTACATACATGAAAGAAGTTTTTAACATAATAATTTTCCCTTTTAGCAATGGTTTCAACCATTTGTTTGATTAAAAATTCGATAATATGCGTAAACGCTTACTTTCTTAAGTGGTTTTGATCAGGACTGTATATATATATATATATATATATATATATATATATATATATATATATATGTATGTATATATATATGTATATATATATATATATATACTTTCTTAATCGATGTTTTCTCTTGACAATATATCGGTTGAAAGACGTCTCGAGGTTTATTTTAGTTTTTTTTATAATCACTATTTATAAATATATAAATTTACTCTTAAATCGTTTTTATTAACGCTTTCCCCTTTATTAATTATTTATTTCCCAGCTCGGTATGTCTCCGGATATCTTGTTCAAAGCTATTATTAATATATATATCTGTGTGTGTGTGTGTGTGTGTGTGTGTGTGTGCGTGCGTGCTTTTGTGTGTAACATTGTACAAACCTTGTAAAGAAAAATGCGTTCACCGCCATCATAATACTGAATTGCACATTCGGGGCTGTGGCTCTTTTCGTTCGAGGTAGCTTTTGGAGAAGTTTCAGACAAAGTGAATTGCCCTGCGGAATTTACCGTATACGCCCATACTTTTTCATCTGAATAATAATTATAAGAAGAATAATAATAAGAAGAACAAAAGCAGACTATTACACATGGACAACATATGAACGTATGATCAATAAAACTTTTCTCTCATGCATGGAGAATTGTTATCATATTTGGGCTTGTGCATCTACTACTAGTCTCTCGCTCATGGACAGAATTCAAAAGAGAGTCGCCAACCTTATAGGTCCCGAACTGTTAGCTGGCTTCAGCTTTTGTCCCATCGACGAAATCTTGCATCCCTCTGCCTGTTTCACAAGTATTTTAATGGTGGATGCTCCGACGAATTACAAATTCTTGTAGCACCTCGTCGTAAATATCACCTAACAGACCCGGCAACAGCAAAATCCCACCCCTACACAGTAGAGATCCCCAGATGCCAGAAAATATTCTACTCTAATAGTTTCTTCTCCAAAAATGCAAGACTTTGGAATTTCCGTCCGGGTCCCTGTTTCCCTGACTGTACTATGCTGAAGTTCAATTGTAATGTAAACAGAGATCTTGCTGCTCAACTCCCTACATAGCATCCTTGCAATTTACGCCCCAGATAGTAGACCCCTACATCAAAGTGGCATTTGTTTTGTGTGAAAATGAAAAAAAAAGTATCAATAAATGTTTAGCTATATTTTCGTACCTCCATTTATAATTCAAACTCATTTCAATACGTACAAGCAATAAATATCAGACCACATTTTGATATACTATGTACTTTTTGATTTTAATTATAAACGTTACAAAACTTTCAGTGCGAACCGTATTTCGTATTTTATAAGATTCACACCTGGAAGATGTGATACTAATTAGAAATACATTTACCTTTAAATAAATAAGCTTTGCTGGTTTTCTTTGAATATACAGCGGCTTGTACCAAATCCGGACCACCGGGGAAAAGAGTTTGGACAGGCGTCTTTTTTCCATTTTGTCCGTCAATAACTTCTCCTTGGTCAACAAACACAAAATCTACTTCTTTTACTGAAAACAGAAAAATAATTAAAATCTTTTAAAATTAAGTACTTATGCAGAATAGATACCGTGCTGAAATAATAACGTTATTATTTAGAACCTCAATCTTAACATGGAGAGAGAAGGGTGTTTTGTAAGTATTCTGTACTTTAACCTTACAATTTCATAAAAAAAGATACAGTAAAACGTGGATTTTACTTGAAAATACTATTTTAAAAAATAGAACGATACTTTCTCTGCACTAACTCATAGGGGATTCTATTTGGGATCAGATTTGCAGGAATACTTTATAGGGAGTTGGGCACATTACACTTGAACTTTTGCATGTCAGTACAGTCACGGAAGTATGGGCCCGGGAGGTAATTCTAAAGTCTAGGAGTTTGAGGAAAGAAGCTGTTTGAGTAGAAAGCTTTGAAGCATCTCGAATTATTTACGTCATCAACAGTGAAAAGATGGTATTTTACTACTTCTCGGGCCATTAATGTCGTGGGAGCTCTACTATGTTGAGTTCGTCCGAGCCTTTTTTATTTTTTATTGAAGCACTTGTAAAACAGGCACGGGAATGCCACATTTCGGCGATGGGACAGTGATTGGAGTTAGGCCGACAGTGTGGAACCTATTAGATTGACGACTCTTTTCTGAACTTTATCTAAGAGCGACAGGCTACTGGTAGATGCACCAGCACAGATGTGACAACAATACTCCATGCATATGCGAATAGTTGCTTTGTAAAGATACAGGGTACTTTCAGGTGTGAGTAATCTCTTAGCACGGTAGAGAGAGTCCATGTGTAAATTCATATTGTTTGTGAATGTTAAGCCTAACAGCTTGAAGGAAGCACTTTAATTCTTTTGACGAGTGTAACTTTTCAGTAAACATATATATACTTAGTGCGAACTCAATTAACCCAAATTACCATGCGGGAGCGCAGGAATACTTGGTTTAGAACCTATCCTATTGGAGCGGCTGTTTTATTATATTAGTATAGTCGTAGTGGGCAATGAAAGGGGCCCTGCACATATCTCCGATGAGCATTCCCAAGGCCACAATCATGTGGATGAAGAGTTGGCAGATGGTCTACATTTTGCCTGTTTGGTACTTATGTACATCCAATTTATCCAGCACTACTCGCCCTCAAACTGAAACCATTAACTAAAATGACAGCTTAAACAAAAACTACAATCAAACGAGGCACAAATCCAAATAAAACTAAATCGCCTTTTTCCTTGATGTTCGCAGTCAGAAATATCCGTGGATTTATAACTAATTTAGATAATGTAGAAAATTATTTCTTAGCAAAGTCCCCGGATATCTTAGTTCTAAAAAAAATTAACTTACACTCGCCCGTCTAACCACTCTAAGATGCTTGATTATCTCCCACTCTGCCGTAAGGAATCAGGCAGAATTGCACGGACTTGGAGTCTATATTCGAAACACACTCTCCTTGATGAGAGAATCCAAACTAAAATCAAACAACCTGGCCTCAATGTGCCTTAGACTAAACTTGTAACAATAGCTACTTATATTTTCTTTACCCTTTATCTCGACCCAGGACTGTACCCTAAACAATTAAGTCTCCGACAGCATAGATGCAACACTTTTTTTTAGACATTGGTGCCCAAGTACCTGCATTTGGTGAGTTTAATATCATAGTAATTGGATTAGTTTCTCACACATAGCTTTTCCATATCCCATTCTAAGACAGTCACGTTCCCGACTCGTCTCCCAGATCGACAGGATCAGTAAGTCTCACTTATAGATTTATTTCTGACGACAGTTGCCGGGAATTATGTAACAAATGCTCATAGTCCACTCGAGAATTCCGTTCACATTGTGAGAATCACGCTAAACTTTCGAATCGGAGCTTAAGAGTTATACAAAAAATATGTAACACTTACTTCTCATGGCCGCATCGATGGTTTTGTATGACTGCTGGCAAAAACCAACTTCATCCCCACCTTTAGCATCATCGTCCGGAAGTACCTTATCATCTGTAACTCCACCATTATCTGGTAATGCATCATCTTTACCCCCATCAGCATCGGGGTTAACTGCATCATCATCATCTGTAACCCCACCATTATCTGGTAATGCATCATCTTTACCCCCATCATCATCGGGGTTTACTGCATCATCATCATCTGTAACCCCACCATTATCTGGTAATGCATCATCTTTACCCCCATCATCATCAGGGTTAACTGCATCATCATCATCTGTAACTCCACCATTATCTGGTAATGCATCATCTTTACCCCCATCATCATCAGGGTTAACTGCATCATCATCATCTGTAACTCCACCATTATCTGGTAATGCATCATCTTTACCCCCATCATCATCAGGTTTAACTGCATCATCATCATATGTAACTCCACCATTATCTGGTAATGCATCATCATAATGTGTAACGGCATCATCATCTTTAGTTTCATCATCATTTTGAAATGCCCAATCCTCTGTAACTCCATAATCACCATCATCATATTCATATCCATAATCATCTGCAAGAAAATAAAACCCTTTAAAATAAAAATCACGATCGACAAAACAAAACATATAAAAACAAGGAAATCAAGCCACACTACAAAACCCCATTCTCATGAGTGAATTTCAAAATATTATATGGAAATAAACGCGGTCTATTCTTCAATATGTTATAGATAGATATATTATCAGTAAAATCGATATTCGCTTCTAACTAGCATATGATTTTTCACTAGTGGGATCTGTGGAAGTTCCACAGAGGACACTTTCATATGTAATATATTGATGTTAGCATTCTGTAGATGTTCAGTGTTAATGGAGACTCTCTGATATTATTTTAGCTTTTTTGTTAAAACTGTAATCTGAGCTAGCACGAAGGTCCGGCAAGTACGCTTAAATATGATATTTTAAATATTGCAGTTTTTCTATCTATTATTATAGAGTTAATGTTCTATCGATTTTCATATTTTATAAAATTTCGATTTCAAAAATAAAAAATACATATATTCATAGCATTTGGGTGCATTAGCTTGAATCGAAACCGAAATAAAAACTTATGATATATATATATATATATATATATATATATATATATATATATATATATATATGTAACTTAAGCTCCTTCAGCCATAATCGAAACCGAAACTAAAGCTTATGAAGAATTCTTGATAAAATTATTAATAAAAAAATTACTGGAGTGCTATCAGTCATAATCGAAACTGAAACCAAAACTTATGAAGAATTCTTGGTAAAATTATTCATGACAAGAAATGGAAGTATATAACAATTAAACGACCCGGATGTAAGCGTGACACAGAAAGTAGCACAAACGCTGTCGTATTAATGTATATATATTATGTCTTCTTCAACTATATTTTTACAAAGCAAAATATAGTTCTATTTTGTTCTTTTTTAATAAAAAAATTGTACTATAGAATTAATCAATGGAAACGAATAAGGATCCCAGGGTACTTTTACACAGGTATACATTAGTCAATGTAATTAGAAGTACAAGCCATGTTTAGTTTCAGAACAGTTTCCGATGGTTCGTTGTCCTGAGATGTGACTGGTTTGCAGTAGACAGAACAGTTCCGATGGTTCGTTGTTCCACACTAATCCTTAGAGGTAACTGGTTTGCAGTAGACAGAACAGTTCCGATGGTTCGTTGTTCCACACTAATCCTTAGAGGTAACTGGTTTGCAGTAGACAGAACAGTTTCCGATGGTTCGTTCTTCCACACTAATCCTGAGAGGTGACTGGTTTTAACTAGACAGTTCCACAGAGAAAAAGATTCTTACCGTGTCGAGACGAAAAAAAAATATGCGAAATTGCTACAGAAAAGGTTTAATATTTATGGAGCAATTCTGATTTCTATTTGGTTGGTAGCAGAACGTGAATTAATTCGATTCGTCAGTTCCTAGCAGCATCGTCTATAAATAGAATCGCCCGACTGTGTAGGATCATACCCCATTATGCATCAAAAATATTGTAACATCCCCCCTATTCTTATAATGGGGAGGTCCCTTGTGTTCGTTCTGCTCAAAAATCAATATATATTTTTATATTCAATTATACATAACAAAAATTAGAAATCATTTGGATCTTAAAATTTTAGCATGTAAAAAGACGCCGTTCAGATGTCAAAACAGATATATCTGTGTACAAAAAAGAGAAATAAAATATATGGAAGGTATTTTTACCTTAAAAAGGGGTGGGTATGTAAAAAAGAAGCCATTTCTTAAATTTAATTATGCAGTTTTGTAAAAAAGAGAAAGAAAAAACGCATACATGTATACATATAAACAAGTATGCATGAAAATAAACATACGTTTAAAGAAAGTTTTTTTGTTTTGTTTTTTTTTTGTTTTGTTTTTTTGTTGATTAAAACAATGCACAAAATAAGACATTTTTGAAAAATAAGAAAGAAAACTGATGTGCACCAAAAAAATAAAAGTCAATTTTAATTTATGTCTGCCTTAAAATAAGCATGCAAAAAGTATTTGTCGAAAAGGAAAATTACAAAGAAGAGGTTTTTAACAAGTTACTTTTTTCTTTTTTTTTAAATTTATTTTAGTAAAAGTATTAGTTACGCATTAGTAGATTAAAGTGTTAATACAAACAAAATGGATGCAGCTTAACGTCTTTACCCAGGACTACTTTTTTTTAATATATAGAAATTTATATACATACAGGCCCGTGGAAAAAATTATTCAATCGAATCTCCCAACGAGTTTCGAAGAAAAACGCTTTAACTTTATTCTAATTGCGGGTTTCGTGAATACATCAGCGATATTTTTTATGATATGTAATTCAAAATAATGGATTCCTTTTTCACCTCGGTTTTTACGAAATGGCATTGTATATCTATATGCTTAAATCTTTGGTTGATTATCGAGTTCTGTGCTAAGACTATACTGTCTTGATTATCACAATTAATTACTACGAGGCTTTTAGTTAATTCTAGCTCTAAAATAGTATTTAGGATATTTTTAGGGTAAAGTGCTTCCTGGGTCGTGTGTGTGATCGCGATAAATTCTGCTTCATACGTAGAGAGAGATCCAATCTGTTGCTTTTTAGATTTCCATGAAATAATAGGCCCATTTTCTGAGAGTCTGAAACAATATCCAGATATACTTTTTCGATATTAGTCGTTTCCCCAATCTGAATCCGAAAATCCTTCTAATATTGGGGGATTTTTTTTTTATTTTCTAAATACTAACTTCTGTTCTTTAGTTCCTTTTAAATAACGAAGGACTGGTTTAGCTCTGTTTAAATCCTTCATTGTCGGTTGTGATAATTTTTGTGATAGTTTTGTTACTGTATAGCATATATCGGGTCTGGTCACAGTCATTAAATATATAAGACTACCTATAATTTCCCGGTATAATTTATCATTTATTATTTCAGATTCTGTATGTATATTTTATTAATATCATTTTCGACCGGTGTAGAGCGTTTCTTGTAATCTCCCATTCCAAATTTTAATAGTATTTTGTCGATGTATCTCGGTTGATTCATCGTGACAAGTCCTGTGCTTTGAGTAAATTCTATCCCCCAAAACCAGGATATTTTGCCGAGATCGGTCATTTTGAATCTTTTACTTAATTTGTTCTTAACATCGGTTAACATTATGTCACAATTTGATGCGATTAAAATATCATCGACCCACAAAACCAAAATCAGTAGTTTATCGTCTTTGTGTTGGGTATATAAACAGGGGTCTGCAGCGCATTGTCTAAATTGTTGTTTAATAATATAATCATGAAATACTGTGTTCCAACACCGAGAACTCTGCTTTAGACCATATAATGACTTGTTAAGTTGCCACACGCTATTTTTATTTTTCATTATAAATCCCTCTGGAGGGGTAATATAAATTTCACAGTCTATTGGCTCATTCAAATAAACATTTTTTTACGTCCATTTGATGGATGTTTAGGTCATATTGTGATGCGACCTGCAGTAAAACTCTGATTGTCGTTAGGTTTGTGGTCGGTGAAAACGTAGAAAAATATTCTATACCGTAAATCTGAGAGTACCCTTTAGCAACAAATCTAGCTTTGTACTGTTCTACGCCTGATGCTGTAGTCTTTTTTGTAAAGACCCATCTTGTAGAAATAACATGTTTATCTTTTGGGAGAGGCACTACCGTATAGGTATCATTTTCGGTTAAAGCATCTATTTCTTTTTTCATGGAAATTTTCCATTCATCACAATGTTCTGAATTAATTGCTTCGTTAAAGCTTTTTGGCGCATTTTACATAGAATAGCAATAGTCGTTTTGATAATCTTTTATATTGTCGACCACAAAAAAATCGGGTCGCCTTCTATTTCTTTTGGGATATCTTTCGACTTTATCATCACCATCATCACATCATCATCATCATTATGGATACTCTTGTATCCGTGAATTATTTTGCTTTCATTTGTTTTAATAATTTGAGGAAATATAATTTCATCTTCTTCATATGACGGGGTATTGTCTTTAAAATTAAACGTGTCTGTGAATTTTACACATCGGGTTCTTTTTATTTTATTTTTCTCTGGAAAAAAATATTAAATTGGCTGGACTGTTTTTATCGTATTCAAGAAATATACCTCTGTCGGCTTTCATATTCAATTTACTCTTTTGATCTATATATGCGAAGCAAGCTGAACCAAATATATGCATTCTGCTTAAATTTTTTTTTACCACAGACAGATTCATATGGATTTTTAGATAGTGTTTTGTTAAAGCACTTGTTGCGTATATAGGCTGCCGCCATAAGTGCATTTGAATCAAAACTCCTCAAAACCTCTGGATATAGTTCTATTTGTGCCACATTTTGCTGAGGCGGGCAGCAATTTAAATAACCACCCACTTATGCATAAAAAATATTGTAACAATAGTGTAGCGGGAATTTTGTAACTTGGATTACTTGGGGGGATGGTTCATCAAGAACTTGAAGACAATCAGGTTGTAGTCAGCTGGAAAGCAGGCAATCGGAAGAGCGTTCCACATGCGTGCAGTTCTAAGAGAGAAGCTTTGTTCATGGAATCTCCATTTAGGTTCAAACACACAGATAAAGAGTGTGGGAAATTATTGATAGTGGTTTTGGTAAGACGAGTGTTTTTCGTGAAAGTTTGGCAAGGGGAGACCATAGATTGACGCTCTGGTGAGCATTTGCCATGAAAATAACGATAAAGCAGAGACAGGATCGGAACGTCTTATTACAAGAAATGGATGTAAGAGTGACATAGAAAATAACAAACACACTGTCCTATTAATATATATATATATATATATTATGTCTCCTTCCACACTATTTTTACAAATATAGTTCTATTTTGTTTTTTTTAATAAAAAACATCGTACTATAGAATTAATCATTGGAAACGAATATGGACCCCGGTGTATTTTGCGTCGTACCTGAACTCTAATTCCTATTAATATTTTTAACATCTATAATTTTCAAGTCAGAAATAAAGATCAAATCGCTAAAGAACATCTAAGAGTGTTATGAGAAAATAATTTATATATTTATACTGCGATATTTGATTCTAACTAGCATACTTTTTGTATTCCTCCATTATATTTTTAACTGTCATCAGATAAATCGATATTTCATTCGTAATAGCCTTATTTGTATAATTTCATTACACTTTAAACAAGCGAAAATTTTGTTCTATTCTGTTCTTTTTATATTAAGAATTTTAGGCTATGAAACCTTTTAAATAGATACATAATATTATCTGAAAGTACATTGTCAGTTAAAGCCATTGTAACAGATAAACTATCCTATGAATTTAAGAGAGAATACAATAGAAATTATAACATGTAAATTATACTATAAATATAAGAAAGAATAGAATTGCAATTATAACATATAAACTATCTTATACATTTAAGAAATCATACAACAGAAATTATAACATAAACTATCCTATGAATTAAAGGGAGAATAAAGTAGCAATTATAACATATAAACTATTCTATGAATTTAAGAGAGAATACAATAGCAATTATAACATAAAATATCCTATGAATTAAAGGGAGAATGCAATAGCAATTATAACATATGTACTATCCTATGAATTTAAGAGATAATACAATAGCAATTATAACAAACTATTCTATGAATTTAAAAAAGAATACAATAGCACTTATGACATAAACTATCCTATAAATTTAAGAGATTATACAATAGCAATTATAACATAAAATATCCTATCACTTAAGACAGAATACAATAGAAATTATAACATAAACTATGAATTAAAGAAAGTATATAATAAGTATCTATTAAAAAGCTTGCCCTATGTCTGAATACTCTATGTAAAATTTAAAATGTTTAGACCAAGAATTGGCTGAGTAATTTGGTAGAGACTGCAGAGGTCAATTTTTTAAAACTTTGACTCGAATTAAAAATATTGATTTATGTTTAAGTAACCTACATCTAAAATTCAAAATGTTTAGACAAGTCAGCTTGTATTGAAATGAAAATTTCCAATCCAAACAAAAGGGGATGTAGGTATAGGTAGATGAGAATCCTACAGACAAAGACATGTCAGCGTGTATTCTAATGAAAATTTCTAAGTCCATACAATAGAGCACGTAGGTATAGGTAGATGAGAATCCTATAGACCAAGACAAGTCAACGTGTATTCATTTGAAAATTTCTAAGTCCGAACAAGAGGGGATGTAGGTATAGGTAGATAAAAACCTTATAGGCTCAGACATGTTAGCATGCATTCAAGTGAAAATTTCTCTCTAATAAAGAGGGGGTGTAGGTATCAGTAGATGAGAAGCTACTTCACCAAGACATGTCAGCGTGTATTCAATTGAAAATTTCTAACTCCAAACCATAGAGAACGTAGGTATAGGTAGATGAGAATCCAACAGACCAACACAAGTCAACGTGTATTCAAACACAAATTTCTAAGTCCAAACAAGAGGGGATGTAGGTATCGTGAGATGAGAAGCTACTAGACAAAGACGAGTCAGCTTGTATTCAAATGAAAATTTCTAATCCAAACAAAAGGGTATGTAAATATAGGTAGATGAGAAGCTACTAGACCAAAACATGTCAGCGTGTATTCAAATGAAAATTTCTAACTCCAAAAGAGGGGATGTTGGTACCGGTAGAAAAGAAGCTAATAGGCCATGACGTGTCAGCATGTATCCAACTGAAAATTTCTAAATCTAAACAAGAGGGGATGTAGGTACCGGTAGATAAGAAGCTTATTGGCCAAGACACGTCAACGTGTATTCGATTGACAATTTCTTAGTCCAAACAAGAGAGGATGAAGGTCCCGGTAGATGGGAAGCTTATAGACCAAGACATGTCAACGTGTATTAAAATTTCTATGCTCAAACAAGAGAGTATATAGGTAGCGGTAAATAAGAAGCTAGTAGACCGAGACATGTCAACATGTATTCAATTGACAATTTCTAAGTCCAAACAAGAGAGGGTGTAGGTATAGGTAGATGAGAAGCTAATAGACCAACAGTCAACACATGTCAGCGTGTATTCAAATGAAAATTTCTAACTCCAAACAAGACGGGACGTAAGTATAGGTAGATGAGAATCCCATAGACCAAGATAAGTCAACGTGTATTCAAATGAACATTTCTAAGTCCAAACAATATAGGACGGAGGTATAGGTAGGTGAGACTCCTATAGACCTAAACAAGTCAACGTGTATTTAAATGCAAATTTCTAAGTCCAAACAATAGAGGATGTAGGTACCGGTAGATAAGAAGCTAATAGGCCAAGACATGTCAACGTGTATTCAAGTGAAAATTTCTAAGCCCACACAAGAAGGGATGATGGTATAAGTAGATTAGAAGCTACTTCACCAAGACCTGTCAGCGTGTATTCAAGTGAAAATTTCTAACTCCAAACTATAGAGAACGTAGGTATATGTAGATGAGAATCCAATAGACCAGGACGAGTCAACGTGTATTCAAACACAAATTTCTAAGTCCAAACAAGAGGGGATGTAGGTATCGGGAGATGAGAAGCTACTAGACCAAGACAAGTCGGCTTGTATTCAAATGAAACTTTCTAATCCAAACAAAAGGGGATGTATGTATTGATAGATGAGAATCCTATAGACAAAGACATGTCAGAAATTTCCATTGGAATACACGCTAAGTCCAAACAATAGAGTACGTAGGGATAGGAAGATCAAAATCCTATAGACCAAGACAAGTAAACGTGTATTTAAAGGAAAATTTCTAAATCAAAACAAGAGGGGATGTAGGTATACGTAGATGAGAAGCTAATAGACAAACACAGGTCAGCGTGTATTGAAATACAACTTTCTAAGTCCAAACAACAGGGAATGTAGGTATCGGGAGATGTGAAGCTCCTAGACCAAGACAAGTCAGCTTGTATTGAAATGAAAATTTCCAATCCAAACAAAAGGGGATGTAGGTATAGGTAGATGAGAATCCTACGGACAAAGACATGTAAGCGTGTATTCAAATAAAAATTTCTAAGTCGATACAATAGAGGACGTAGATATAGGAAGATAAGAAACTAATAGGCCAAGACAAGTCAAAGTGTATTCAATTGAAAATTTCTAAGTCCAAATAATAGGGGATGTAGGTAGCGGTAGATAAGAGGCTGATAGACCAAGACATATCAGCGTGTATTCAATTGAATATTTCTAAGTCCTAACAAGAGGGGATGTAGTTATAGGTAGATAACAAGCTTATAGGTCAAGACAAGTAAACGTGTATTTAAATGAAACTTTCTAAATCAAAACAAGAAGGGATGTAGATATAGGTAGATGAGAAGCCAATAGATCAAGATAAGTCAACGTGTATTCAATTGAATATTTCTAACTCCAAATAAGAGCAGATGTAGCTACCGGTAGATAAGAAGCTGATAGGCCAAGACAAGTCAAAGTGTATTCAATTGAATATTTCTAAGTCCAAACATAGAGGATGTACGTATAGGCTGATGAAAACCTATAGACCAAGACAAGTCAACGTGTGTTCAATTGAAAATTTCTAAGTCAAAACAAGACGGGATGTAGGTATTGGTAGATAAGAAGCTAATAGGCCAAGATATATCAGCGTGTATTCAATTGAATATTTCTAAGTCCTAACAAGAGGGGATGTAGTTATAGGTAGATAACAAGCTTATAGGCCAAGGCAAGTCAACGTGTATTCAATTGAAAATTTCTAAGTCAAAACAAGACGGGATGTAGGTACCGGTAGATAAGAAGCTACTAGACTAAGACATGTCAGCGTGTATTCAAATGAAAATTTCTTAGTCCAAACAAGAGGGGATGTAGGTATAGGAAGATGAGAATCCTATAGACCAAGACAAGTCAACGTGTATTCAAATGAAAATCTCTAAGGCCAAACAAAGGGGAATGTAGGTATAGGTAGATGAGAATCTAATAGGCCAAGACAAGTAAACGTGTATTCAATTGAATATTTCTATGTCCAAACAAGAGAGGATGTAGGTATAGGTAGATAAGAAGCTAATAGGCCAAGACAATTCAACGTGTATTCAAATGAAAATTTCTAAGTCAAAACAAGAGGGGATGTAGGTATTGGCAGATAAGAAGCTACTAGACAAAGACATGTCAGCGTGTATTAAAATGAAAATTTCCAAGTCTAAACAGTAGAGGGTGTAGGTATCGACAGATGAGCATCCTATAGACAAAGACAAGTGAACATGTATTCAATTGAAAATTTCCAAGTTCAAACAAGAGGGGATGTAGGTACCGGTAGATGAGAAGCTAATAGGCCATGACGTGTCAGTGTGTATTTAGGTGAAAATTTCTAAGTCCAAACAAGAGGAGACGTAGGTATGGGTAGATGAGAAGCTAATAGGCCAAGACATGTCAGCATGTATTCAATTGAAAATTTCTAAGTTCAAAACAGTGTAAGGAAGTATCTGGAATGCCCGATCGAGCCTGCTGCCACCTTGGGTACATGTAGACGTTGCAAAATGCTTTCTAATCTGCTAGGCCCATCGAGACTTAGTTTTTTTTCTTTCTCTGGACCGTGTAGGTTGGCGTCTGGAAGTGCCCGATCTGCGCCTACTCTTACCTTGACATATCAACGTGTATTCAAGTTGACACTACTAAGTTCAAAACGGGCGTTAGGTACCGGTAAATGTGAAGATTATCAATCTAGACATGTTGAAATTTATGTTCACACATAGGGGATGGCGAGAGGGGGAATAGGGATAAAGAATAAAAAGAGAGAGATAGACAGATCTAGATAAATACAGAGGTATAAACTGAGACAGGGAACACAAGCATTGTTTTTACTGGTTAATTTTACACCAGAATACACGTTTAGATTTTATGTAGATTTTTTTCTGTAGGGAACAAGCAAATAGCACACATAATATCTAGACATAAATATATACATAAAACAATTAGTTATGAGATATATCTGAACTACTCCAAAAAGACAATAATAATGAATATCATCACTCACCTTTGAAAATTATCCAGGCTGTATGCCTACTTACATTCCATCAAACACCAGAAAATCATGATCCATTGTTTGGTTGACTTTTTATTTTGTTTAATTTTTTTTTCTTTTCATACACATTTGTAATTGTGTCTTGCTTTAATCAAGTATTTTTTTTAGTTAACCTGTGGTGTTGGGAGAGGGGTTAACATGAATCAATCGGAGAGAGGTTAACATGAATCAATTTTGCTTAAACATTTTTTTTAATATATATGTATATATTAGTTTACGGAGTCATTGCAGTACCAAGTCTGACACTGTAATTGCTTGAAAAGTATTGCATTTGGAAGGGTTCTTTTATTTTATTTTTTTTTTCTTGAGGTGTGCGGGAATTTCAGTAGGGGAAGTTTCTGCTGATTTCAGGTTCCAAGACAGTAAAGTTGTATTTTATTGTTTGTGCATCAATTTCTTACAGATTTTTTTGTGTTATGAAGTGAAAATGAATGACTTGCAAAGACATTTACATGTTTGCATTCTTTTTTATTTTTTAATTCTTCACTTTTTTTTTGTTTTAATGTCCCAAGAGTGAACGAAGACGGATAAGTCTTATTCAGCAGAGTGGAAAAAAAACAGGGTACTTTTGGCTGTCCTCAATAGATCTGTCCAGAGTAAAATGTGTCCAAGTTATTGCCCTAATAAAGTGAGAACCATACCCCAAAACTAATGCAGAACTCTACTTATGTATTGCACAGCTACAAGAGCTAACTTGTCTAGGATAAGTGCCATATAAATTTGCAAAACTCACTATATAGCTCTACTTATTAACCGATATGAACTTAAATTGCCGAACATGTCTCAAAAATTTTCTACAGAGCTCTACTTAGAAATGAGCACTCTCAAAGAATTTGTCCAACATAATTTTGAAATATGTTTTTTTAAGTTACCATAGAGCTCCCAAATAGGAAACTTGTTTCAAATTCTTGTCATATGTATATGTATATATTTTTAAAAAACTACAGTATATCTATCCTTATGTATTGACATTTATGTTTTCAAAACATACTGCAGAGCTCTTCATGTTTTCTGAATTTTATGCCTTCATCTATTAATGTATTGAGCACTCTCAAAGTATATTCGTGTAGCTGAATTGCCATACATGTTTTCTGAAAGTCTATATTTAGCTCGACTAATATATTGAACACTGTCAAAATAAATTTATGCAGTTGAAATGCCATGTCTGTTTCTCAAATGTTTTATTTAGCTCTACTAATATATTGAGCACCCTGGAAGTAGATTTGTCTAAAATAATTGCCAAAATGTTTCCAAATCTTACTACAAAGCTCTATAAATTCATTGAGCACTCTCAAAGTAAATTCGTCTTGCATAATTAAACAATGCAATTTTAAAATTTACTACACAGCTATACTAAACTATGGAGCACATGCAAGCATCATTGGCATATATGTTTTAAACTTACAAAAGAGCTTTACTCGAAGTAAATTTGTCTAGAATAAATGAGAAAAATTCTTTCAAATCTTTCCACAGGAGTCTACCACAGTATTAAGCACTCTGGTAATTACTTTTCTAGCATACTCGCAATACACAATTTTAAAACTCACTACAGAGCTGTACTTATCTATTTTGCAGTCTCAAAGAATTTTGGATCGCATAACAGAAATTTATATTTTTCAAATAACTTCAAAGCTTAACTCATACATTGAGCACTCTTAAAGGAAATTTCTCTGCTATAAATGACAAATGTTTTCAAAACTAAATACAGAGTTTGGAAAAAATAGCTGATATTATTACAGGTTACTTTTCTTCAAATAGATATAAACGAGCGTTATACAAGAGTGCTCAATAAGACAGAGCAATAAAGACATTTTATTTAGATTTTTACTTAATGATTACACTATCAATAGTGCTCAAAACTAGACAGAGCTGATATTATAAAACGTTTATTTTATTACAGGTAAATAAATATTAAGATTTAACCAGAGTTATATAAGAGTGCTCAATAAGACATAGAACAATAAAGACATTTTATTTAGAGTTTTACTTAATAATTACACTTTAAATAGTGCTCAACACTAGAAAGAGCTGATATTATCAAACGTTTATATTAATGAAAGAAAATTATATGTGAGTGCTTTATCATACATAGAGCAATATTGACATTTTAGATTTTTCATTGAGAATTCATAAAAATGTGAATAAAATTAGTAAAATGTATATTATAATATGTCATTAAAACAATACAAAAAAGTGTGGCCATCTAAATTGACGTATGCATTTTTTAACTTATCAACTTGCTCTACTGATGTATTGAGCACTCTACATATAAGTCCTGTCATTTCAATTTCTATATATATATTTTAAATCTTAACAGTTAGCTCTACTAATGCATTGAGCACTCTAGCAGTAGCTCTTGTCATCTAAATTCCATACATATTTCCAAAAATTTAACAACTATCTCTACTAATTCATTAATCACTGTATATATTTATCTTTCTGTCTCTCATTATCTATCTATCTATCTATCTATCTATAAAAGTGAAAATGTCTGTCTGTGTATGTGTGTGTAAATTTTCCTACGCAATAACTGTCAATTTTTAGTCTACAGACTCAAAATTTGATATACAGGGTACTGAGATATGTGAAAATCTGTGATCAGTTTTTGGACAGAAATTTGGCGATTAAGGGGTCAAAGTTCAACGATTTGAACTTTGAGAACTCTACAAAACTCCTCCGACAATTATGGGTCTGAACACTTGAAATTTTAGATATAGTTTCCTTAAACATGGCTCTAACTTAATAACTTGATTCGAGCACAAAACAATAAATTTTAAGGGTTCATAATAGGGGTCAAACTTGAAAAAATTGACGGTTTTTTTTTTTTTTTTTTTTTTTTGGTTGGGGTATACAACGCATACAACGCCAAAAAACCGGGCAACGCCGGGAACCCATGCTAGTATATATATATATTCAACTGAGAATTTTTATATAGATCACATAATTATTAGAAGTGTTTGTATATAGATCACATAATTATTAGAATTTTTTTTCCATCAATTTTTTGACTTGGGTTATCTTTTTTTAATTGACACATGAAAAAAATCTATGTGCTATTCAAGACAAGAAATAAAAGAAATAAAGAAAATTCTTACCTGTTACCTCCCAGGTGTTATCTTCACTTTTTCTCTTTTCTGGTTCTTGCTGAAACTCATGGCAATTTAATGTTTGTTTGTGTTCTTTGTTACATATATATATAATTTTTACTGTGATGATTTTTTTCTTTTAATTATTTAAAAACATTTTTTTAGATTTATATAATAAAGAGAGACAATAATATAACTAGTGGATCTTTTTTAATGATATATTTAACTTTCTGGCTATGATCAAACACCTATGTACTTTTTTTGTAGTTGCATAAGTTAGCTGATGAGAAGAAATACAAGCAGAACTGCATTCATTTAAATAAAGCTAATAGTTTAGAATTTGATTGTACCCAGATGTGCATGTACACAAAGAAAGAAACACTTACTTGAGGACTTCTGTAACTACAGGAAACATGTGGCAGCCAGGATAGGTGATGCTGCTGGATTCAGTTGTTTTTTTCCAATCCACATAATTCTCACAACAGCTGATAGTAGAATTCCATCATGATCAAGAGGAGTACATGAAATTACAAAGATATACACACAGAAGGAAAGAAAAAGA
The DNA here is from genome assembly GCF_053919585.1 of Euprymna scolopes. Lineage (NCBI taxonomy): Eukaryota > Metazoa > Mollusca > Cephalopoda > Sepiida > Sepiolidae > Euprymna > Euprymna scolopes. The sequence goes on from NW_027633546.1 coordinate 367,204, forward strand.
ATACTTACTCTACTTCTATGACAATGATTGCTGCAAAGACTTTGAGATGCTAATGTTGGAAGAAACAAATAGACATACATCATACACAGTTTGATTGTACCCAGATGTGCTTTAACGCAAAGAAAGAAATACTTGATTCAAACTGTACAGCACATGTGGAGACAGGAACGGTGATGCTGCTAGGTTTCGTTGCTTGTTCCAATCTATAAAAAACAGATCATATTTATAGTGTTGATAATCTACTGCTGTATGAAAGCTCGAACAATGGAAACAGTTAAATTAAATTTTCACATCACAAAGATTGAAATCGAAATAGAAAGAAGAAAGGGTGATACTATACTCATCTTCCTGTCGGAGCAGACCACTTGCTGGTGACTGTTCGTTCGCCATTAAACTGGAAAGTAAAAAAAAAAAAGAGGTTCCGCCTGGGAAAGCTCTCGTCTGGGCAGCGAGGTGATGAACTCCCGAAAGGAGGGGCACTATATAAAAACAAGCTTTGCTGCAAACATCTCCTAAAAAGCGGTTTCTACTCAGAATAACAGGCGGAGCAGAAAACAGAGGTGTTCTCTCTACCCAACAGGATTTGTAAAGATACCACTAGTTTGTGTTCATAAGACGGCGATGATCGCTCACAAAACTGGCATTCCTACTATCATATCGGAGGACGGTCATATATAATTGCACTACCATTTCGTATCAGAGGACCGTCATATATAAATGCACTACCATACCGTTTCGGAGTTTGTAGACAGTAGGAATAATAAAAGCGGCCTTAAAGCGGCTTGTGAGCACACAATCTAGTCGAACTCTAGTCGTCCTTGGTCGAGTCGAGGCAAGCATGCATTACATAGTAACACGAGCACGTGTCGCCTGCTTAGAGGGTAGCCCCCATGGGGAGATTCGAAAGCGCACCTCACAGCGGAACAGCTTCGGAACCAATCGGACCGTACCCAGACTTGCAGCTATTTGTTAACTTGGAAGTGGAGTCAACACCCTGACACTGAGAATAGAGCTTTCGAAAAGCTCAAACCCAGTTGCATGCAAAGTCGGGGAAACTGGGAGCAGGCTGGGGAGAACACGCTCAATTGGGGCCTTGGAAGCAAACGGGAGGCCCATTTTTCTCTTTCGTTCGGTTTACATCTTTCGGGTATTGTTCTCCTTTCAGCCTGCCCCCCTTCACGCCTTTTTGCTCGCCACATGCAAGCGTATAAAAAGACGACCAGATGACGGACGCAACAAACTCATGCCGACATTTTCTGGATTTCTTTTTTGCCAGAGCCCATTTAGCCGTGTAGCTGTTAAACTACAACGTTACACCCCCCTACCACGGTGAGGATAGGGTTGGACTTTAGGGGGGAAAATACACATCCACAATTACTAATCTTACTATTCGCGTGCTTTACATTAAGGTTAGGAAAAGGAGTTAAAACTAAAAAATTATACAAAATACTGTCAGAAACACACCCAATATTTGTCCGCCTATCTGACCGGAACATATATTAAGTGAGTTTATAATAGCATTTTGTATAATTTTCTAGTTTAAACTCATTTTAACTTCACGTATTCAAGAGAAATCTCGCCAACATTTGTCTTCTTTAAATATATCGATAAACACTGAATGTTTTTCGAACATAAACATAAACGTCCTGTTTTTTTTTATTAACAATAAAAATATCAATTAAATAAAATACTTTAGAAGACTACCTAACATTTGGAATATGACAAAACATTTCAAAGACAGTTACAGAAAAAAAATTTTTTAAAAAAACCGTTAGAGAAATTTGGCGGTCGGCGGTATTTTTTATTAAAAATTAAAATGTCTAATAGAAAAAGTACCTAACGTTTGGAATATGACAAAACATTTAAAAGACAGTTACAGAAAAATGATAAATAAAATTAAAAAAAAAAAAACGTCAGAGAAATTTGGCGGTCGGCGGTATTTTTATTAAAAATTAAAATATCTAATAGACAAAGTACCTAACGTTTGGAATATGACAAAACATTTCAAAGACAGTTACAGAAAAATAATAAATAAAATTAAAAAAAAAAAAAAAACCCCCGTTAGAGAAATTTGGCGGTCGGCGGTATTTTTATTAAAAATTAAAATGTCTATTAAAAAAACATTTGGAATATGAAAAAACATTTCAAAGACAGTTACAGAAAAATAATTAATAAAATTAAAAAAAAAAAAACCGTTAGAGAAATTTGACGGTCGGCGGTATTTTTTTTATTAAAAATTAAAATGTCTAATAGAAAAAGTACCTAACGTTTGGAATATGACAAAAAATTCCAAAGACAGTTACAGAAAAATAATAAATAAAATTAAAAAAAAAAACCGTTAGAGAAATTTGGCGGTCGGCGGTATTTTTTATTAAAAATTAAAATATCTATTTGAAAAAGTACCAACCGTTTGGAATATGACAAAACATTTCAAAGACAGTTACAGAAAAATAAATAAAATTTAAAAAAAACCGTTAGAGAAATTTGGGGGTCGGCGGTATTTTTATTAACAATTAAAATGTCTAATAGAAAAAGTACCTAACGTTTGGAATATGACAAACCATTTCAAAGACGGTTACAGAAAAATAATATATAAAATTTAAAAAAAGCCGTTAGAGAAATTTGGCGGTCGGCAGTATTTTTATTAAAAAGTAAAATATCTAATAGAAAAAGTACCTAACGTTTGGAATATGACACAACATTTCAAAGACAGTTACAGAACAATAAATAAAATTAAAAAAAAAAAAACCGTTAGAGAAATTTGGCGGTCGGCGGTATTTTTTATTAACAATTAAAATGTCTAATAGAAAAAGTACCTAACGTTTGGAATATGACAAAACATTTCAAAGACAGTTACAGAAAAATAATATATAAAATTAAAAAAAAAGCCGTTAGAGAAATTTGGCGGTCGGCGGTATTTTTATTAAAAATTAAAATATCTAATAGAAAAAGTACCTAACGTTTGGAATATGACAAAACATTTCAAAGACAGTTACAGAAAAATAAATAAAATTAAAAAAAAAAAACCGTTAGAGAAATTTGGCGGTCGGCGGTATTTTTTTTATTAAAAATTAAAATATCTAATAGAAAAAGTACCTAACGTTTGGAATATGACAAAACATTTCAAAGACAGTTACAGAAAAATAAATAAAATTTAAAAAAAAAAAACCTTTAGAGAAATTTGGCGGTCGGCGGTATTTTTTATTAAAAATTAAAATATCTATTTTAAAAAGTACCAACCGTTTGGAATATGACAAATCATTTCAAAGACAGTTACAGAATAATAAATAAAATTTAAAAAAAAAAAAACCGTTAGTGAAATTTGGCGGTCGGCGGTATTTTTTATTAAAAATTAAAATATCTAATAGAAAAAGTACCTAACGTTTGGAATATGACAAAACATTTCAAAGACAGTTACAGAAAAATAATTAATAAAATTAAAAAAAGAAACCGTTAGAGAAATTTGGCGGTCGGCGGTATTTTTATTAACAATTAAAATATCTAATAGAAAAAGTACCTAACGTTTGGAATATGACAAAACATTTCAAAGACAGTTACAGAAAAATAAATAAAATTTAAAAAAAAACCGTTAGAGAAATTTGGCGGTCGGCGGTATTTTTATTAACAATTAAAATGTCTAATAGAAAAAGTACCAACCGTTTGGAATATGACAAAACATTTCAAAGACAGTTACAGAAAAATAAATACAATTTAAAAAAAAAACCGTTAGAGAAATTTGGCGGTCGGCGGTATTTTTATTAACAATTAAAATGTCTAATAGAAAAAGTACCTACCGTTTGGAATATGACAAAACATTTCAAAGACAGTTACAGAAAAATAAATAAAATTTAAAAAAAAAAGCCGTTAGAGAAATTTGGCGGTCGGCGGTATTTTTTTTATTAAAAATTAAAATATCTATTAGAAAAACTAACGTTTGGAATATTCTATCCAAGAAAACACGGTCTATAAACTGCACAATTGTCACGCTAATTCTACAGTTTACGGACCGGCCTTAAATAATAACATTATATGCGTGCTTTCATCTAACAAATTATAAAAAAGACGTTAATTTCTATTTAAATTGAAATATTCTAGCCAAGAAAAACACGGTCTATAAACTGCACAAGTGAATCTCACATGTGATTATTTTTTTTATTACCAACAATATAATTATGATTTTTTTGTTATTTCAATAAATAAAAATAAAAGCGATGTGAATATTTGAAATTAAATAAAACTGAAATAAAATTATAAATGAAAAAAAAAGGTGTGGTCATACTAAGAAATCTCATTTGATTAATTCTATAGTTTACGGACCGGCCTGAAATAATAATATGTGTGTAATATGTGTATCTAAACTGCACAAGTGTCACGCTTTCTAACAGTATAAAAATTAAATATAAAAAGACGTTAAACTTGAAAATACTGTAAACTACACAAGTGTCGAAATTTGAAAAGAAATTCGACGTGTTTGTGAACTGTGCTCATACTAACAACGTTCATTTGAACACTTGTGCAGTTTACACATCTGAAATAAATGCGTCGTCTACTTTTGGATTTTGAAACGATGAAAATGTGTTGTTACCTTAAATTTGTTTGACATCAGAGAAGCAAACAGAAATATAGCAGCGGTAGGGCGTCGGGTTAGCTGGGTCTTCTGGCTGGTCATCTATTATTCTGGAAACTCTTCTCGCTGCCACGGTCAAACTGAATTTCGAGCCCGTTTTAGGGCTCTTTTATATTTCATTATCGGCGTGAAAACCGTTAACTTTTTCCGGGAAAAATCAAAGTTCGCAGTCGACGTTACAACCGTTTTACCTTTTATGGAGTTTGTGTTACGAAGCTGCCTTTTCATTGGTTGATTTAAACTTGTTTGGTTTGAAGTGGGATGTGGACACACGCACACACACACACACACACACACACACACACACACACACACACACACAAGTTTATAGAGACCGAGAGGGCGAGAGAGAGAGAGGGAGGGAGAAAGAGAGAGAGAGAGAAAGAGAGAGAGGGGGGGTTAGCACCCGAAACTTTAAAAAGTGATAAAAATATTAAAAAAACATTGTATTTTATACATCTATCTATCTATCTCTCTCCCTCTCTCTCTCTCTCTCCCTCTCTCTCTCTCTCTCTCTCTCTCTCTCTCTATATATATATATATATATATATATATATATATATATATATATATATATTTATATACATATATGTAGAATTTTCGGCCGAAATTTAAAAAATTAAAACAACAAAAACATTCATATATTTCACAATAATTTCATATAAAGATGAATATCTATATTAAAAGAATTATTATTGTAATAATTAAGAAAATCTAGCAAACGTTGGTGCTTATATAGATCGGGCCCCCATGGCCGTAAACATTGGTTCACACCAGTCCCTCTCGCTGAAGTCAACTGCAAATAAAGACATTATTTTTTATGCTTATTTGAGGAGTGACAGCTCGTAAAATAACAAGAGAAGAATTTATCTCCCATAGCAAAACATAACATTGGTTAACTGCCCTAAAAATTTTGAATGACCTCGAATGGCCTTAAACTTATGTGTGCTCATGTAAGATATTACTTGCTTGAAATGGAAATGAATTGTATAGCATGTACAGTTTACTACGAAGTTCTGTTTCAGCATTAAATAACTGCAAAAAACAGTTGAAGTAAGAGTCAAAGCCAAACCATCTTCAAAATAACTTTCAACTTTCAGAATTTAAAAGTAATTTTTAAGTCTTTAAACTGTTGAATAGAAATTAATTTGTTGAGGGAACAGAAGACAAAATAGTGAACAGCTGTTGCGATAACGCAAACTGATTTGCAATGCTTATTAAAATAGGAGGCTGGAAATCTGGGAATGATGGTTAGTTGCCTCCCTACGAGGGCAGAGTTTGACACAGGATCGATTTTAATGTGAGAAAATCCAGCTCTCCGTCTATTTGTTTTATTTAAATATTTTATTTCTCGATGGGGGGGGGGATAAGTCTAGGAATGGTGGTGTTATCGAAGGAGGGGAAAAATCTGGACACTGCCACGGAAAACAAAATATTATGACAAAAAATAAATTTGACGGAGGACGAATTTTTCTCAAGATTTAAAATGTGAAACTTCATTCGATGGTCCATAAATTTTACGTTTTGTTTGTTTTGATTTTTTTTTTTTTTTGCTTCGTGAAATGAAAATCCTCGGAAACTGCAGTGAATACGATTCTAATGTTTACGTTACGCAGTCTTGCTATCGTATAGAAAAGTCGGTACTTAGTAGCATACAGGGTAATTTTTAAAGGTGGAGACCAGAGAAGAAGGCGAAAAAATAATAAAATAGTTTTATATTATTTTTATTAATTATTAATAAATGAAATGAATCATTTCTATTTAAAATCCATTACGTATTATGCATGCAAAATTTAAAAAAAAATGCTTCAAATGCATGTGAAGAAGCTAAAGCAAAACTAAATGAATTTGACCTGATGTCGAGTTTATCTAAAAGCGACACCCGATTTTTCACTTGAAATTATTCCTCGTTCAATATATAGTTATATTCAGTTATCATATAATATTTATTAATAATAATATTAATTAATATTTAACAAAAACAACATGATATCATTTTGAATGACTATGCAGAATTTTTATCCCATTTTTTTTTACTGCGATCTTTAAACATTATCGTGTACTTTCACCTAACAATTTAAAAAAACATAGCATAAAAACTGAATCTAATGTGAAACTCTACTAAAATATAGCACGTACCGAAAAGTCGTTTTTATTTGTGTTCAAACTCGGGAATCTTTTTATTTGTTTTCAGACTCGGGAATCTTTTTATTTGTGTTCTGACTCGGGAATCTTTTCATTTGTGTTCTGACGTGGTAATCTTTTTATTTGTGTTCTGACTCGGGAATCTCATAATTTGTGTTCACACTCGGGAATCTTTTTATTTGTGTTCACCCTCGGGAATCTTTTTATTTGTGTTCCGACTCGGGAATCTTTTTATTTGTGTTCCAACTCGGGAATCTTTTTATATTATATTTGATACGGGAATCTTTTTATCTTTGTTCTTATTCGGGAATCTTTTTTATTTGTGTTCTTACTCGGGAATCTTTTTATTATTGTTGTGAATCGGGGATGTTTTCATTCATATTTGAGGCGGAAATTTTTGTTATTCGTGTTTTTTTTTCACGAATCTTATATTCATGATCTGACTCTGGAATCTATTTTTCATATACAAATTCAGGAACCTTTTTATGCATGGTTTTACCCTGTAATCATTTTATTCGTGTTCTGATACAGAAATTTTTTTATGTTTTCAACTTGATAGCCTTTTTATTCGTGTTCTGATTAAGGATTTTTTTTTTATTCGTGTTCAAACTCGGAAATCTTTTTATTCGTTTTCCAACTCGGGAAACTTGTGCTTCATTTTGAAAATGGGTTGATATGCCATAAAACCATGAAAAGTAAATGGCCGGATTGCACCTGACATTAAATGTGTCTAACTTGACTTTCCACTCAAATAGATATTCGCCATTTTGATCCCGTTCAGATATATACATGAAGAATACTCTTATTAACGTGCTAGTGCGAAGATCTGAGTGGCGACAAATTGTCGGGTGTCAGCGTTCTTGTTTCTATTAACGTACTAGTGCAAAGATCTAAGTTAAATGAAATAGATTACAAATGGCTCGGCAAGGTTGTATCTGAACTTTTTATTCAATGAAACCTAAGATTAATAAAACGAAATAATCGAGACCCGTGGAAATGCCACGGCGAATATTTCGAATTCAATAAAACAAAACGGAAGAATAGTCAACAAATAGGAAATTTAATAAAACATAAAAACTGAATCTAATGTGAAAATATCTAAAATAAAGCCCGTACCGAATCATCTTTCTTATTCGTGTTCTGACTCGGGAATCTTTATATCTGTTTTCCGGCTCCGGAATAGTTTTATTTGTGTTCAGACTCGGGAATCTAATAAGTTGTGTTCCGACTCGGGAATCTTTTTATTTGTGTTCACACTCAGGAATCTTTTTATTTGCGTTCCTACTCGGGAATCTTTTTATTTGTGTTCCGACTCGGGAATCTTTTTATTTGTTTTCCGACTCGGGAACCTTTTAATTTATGTTCAGACTCGGGAATCTTTTTATTTGTGATCTGACTCGGGAATCTTTTTATTTGTGTTCCGACTCGGGAATCTTTTATTTGTGTTCCGAATCGGGAATATTTTTATTTGTGTCCAACTCGGGAATTTTTTTTATTGTGTCCCGACTCGGGAATCTTTTTATTTGTGTCCCGACTCGGGAATCTTTTTATTTGTGTCCCGACTCGGGAATCTTTTTATTTGTGTTCCGACTCGGGAATCTTTTTATTTGTGTCCTGACTCGGGAATCTTTTTATTTGTGTTCACACTCAGGAATCTTATTATTTTGTTCCAACCCAGGAATCATTTTATTTGTGTTCTTACACGGGAATTTTTTGATTTGTGATCACACTCGGGAATCGTTTTATTTGTGTTCCGACTCGGTAATTTTTTTAATTTGTGTTCAGACTCGGGAATCTTTTTATTTGTGTTCTGACTTGGTAATCTTTTTATTTGTGTTCCGACTCGGGAATCTTTTTATTTGTGTTCCGACTCGGGAATCCTTTCATTTGTGTTCACACTCTGGAATCTGTTTATTTTTGTTCTGAGTCGGGAATCTTTTTGTTTATATTCCGACTCGGGAATCTTTTTATTTGTGTTACGACTCGGTAATTTTTTTTATTTGTGTTCTGACTCGGGAATCTTTTTATTTGTGTCCCGACTCGGGAATCTTTTTATTTGTGTCCCGACTCGGGAATCTTTTTATTTGTGTCCCGACTCGGGAATCTTTTTATTTGTGTCCTGACTCGGGAATCTTTTTATTTGTGTTCACACTCAGGAATCTTATTATTTTGTTCCAACCCAGGAATCGTTTTATTTGTGTTCTTACACGGGAATTTTTTGATTTGTGATCACACTCGGGAACCGTTTTATTTGTATTCCGACTCGGTAATTTTTTTAATTTGTGTTCAGACTCGGGAATCTTTTTATTTGTGTGCCGACTCGGGGATCTTTTTATTTGTTTTCTGACTCGGGAATCTTTTTATTTGTGTTCTGACTCGGGAATCTCATAATTTGTTTTCACACTCGGGAATCTTTTCATTTGTGTTTACACTCGAGAATCTTTGTATTTGTGCTCCGATTCGGGAATCTTTTTATCTTTGTTCTGATTCGTGAATCTTTTTATTCTATTTCTGAGTCGGGAATCTTTTTATTATTGTTGTGAATCGGGGATGTTTTCATTCATATTTGAGACGGAAATTTTTGTTATTCGTGTTCTGATTCATGAATCTTATATTCATGTTCTGACTCTGGAATCTATTTTTCATATACAAATTCAAGAACCTTTTTATGAATGGTTTTACCCTGTAATCATTTTATTCGTGTTCTGATACAGAAATGTTATTATGTTTTCAACTTGATATCTTTTTTATTCGTGTTCTGATTAAGGAATTTTTTTTATTCGTGTTCAAACTCGGGAAACTTGTGCTTCATTTTGAAACACAAAAATGGGGTGATATGCCATAAAACAATGCAAAGTAAATGGCCGGATTGCACCTGTCATTAAATAACTCGAAAAATGTTAATAAAAACTTTAGCACGACTGTATGTATTTAAAGTTGTGTAAAGTTTTTACATTTAATAGATTAAATCAACTGTTATAATTTATATAAATTGTTCTCGTGTCTAACTTGACTTTCCACTCAAATTGAGATTCGCCATTTTGATCCCGTTCAGATATATACATGAAGAATAATTTTATTAACGGACTAGTGCGAAGATCAGAGTGGCGACAAATTGTCGGGTGTCGGCGTTCTTGTTTCTTTGGAGAAGGTCAGCCTTCACAAGTTTGGTTTGGAATGGATTTCTGTTTTCAACAGAAATGGAAGCCAGTAAGAATAACAATACTAAGAACAACAATTATTATCATCAAGGGTGAAAGGCGCTTTTAGTGTACGAGCACAAAGGAATCATAATTATTGGCTTCTCCATTTCATTTTCAACAGACAGACTGTTCCGCTGTATTACAGTTCTTAAGTGTGACTAGATTAAAACTTATCATAGCCAGTTATCCAATTTACAACCAGCTAATGGACAGCCGACACATTTATTGAGACATGCGATAAGCACTAATTGTCCACAGACGAACTGTTCCACTGTATCACAGTTCTGAAGTGTGACTAGACTAAATTAATCAGAGCCAGTTATCGAATTGATAACCAGCTAATCGACAGTTAACACTTTTACTGAGTCATGCTATTATCTCTAATTGTCCACAGACGGACTGTTCCGCTGTATAACGGTTTTTAAGTTTGACTAGACTAAAACTTGTCAGAGCGTATCATCGAATTTACAATCAGGTAATTAAATCTAACACTTTTACTGAGTCATGCTATTATCGCTAATTTTCCACAGACGGACTGTTTCGCTGTATCACAGCTTTTAAGTGTGACTAGACTAAAACCTATCAGAGCCAGTCATTGAATTTACAACCAGCTAATTCGACAGTCGAAACTCTTAGGGAGTGTTCCGCTGTATCACACTTCTTATGTGTGACTAGACTAAACTTATCACAGCCAGTTATCGAATTTACAACCAGCTAATCGACATCGATATAAACGTTAATGCCCCCATTCTACTTGCTTTAAAACAATGATAATACTGTGTAACTGCAGTAAAATGACATAGCTTTTGATTATTGTTTGGAAACGATTAAATATATTTATACCGTTTATAACCTTTAAAAATATATATTTGTTATAAGCTCGCTGAAATAAAAAACTACAAAATATGTTTAACTTTAACGACGTCGGTTGAAGTAATTCTTTTTAATTCGTGGTTGAGCGGCGAAAAGTCTATTTCAACGGACAACTTGAATCTTTCACGTGCCGACAAGTTGTTCACTGTCTTGTCACCGAGCAGGAAGAAGAAAGAAAGAATCGATTGAAGAGAGAAAGAGAGGAGGTGGGGAAAGGAAAGGGAGGAAGAGTCGAATCCTCTGCACGTGCCAGGGTGCGGGGTCGAACGGAAGTTAAATGAAATAGATTACAAATGGCTCGGCAAAGTTGTATCTGAACTTTTTATTCTATGAAACCTAAGACGAAATAATCGAGACCCGTGGAAATGCCACGGCGAATATTTCGAATTCAATAGAATAAAACGGAAGAATAGTCAACAAATAGGAAATTTAATAAAACATATCATAAAAACTGAATCTAATGTGAAACTATCTAAAATAAAGCCCGTACCGAATCGTCTTTTTTATTCGTGTTCTGACTCGGGAATCTTTATATCTGTTTTCCGGCTCCGGAATAGTTTTATTTGTGTTAAGACTCGGGAATCTAATAAGTTGTGTTCCGACTCGGAATCTTTTTATTTGCGTTCCGACTCGGGAATCTTTTCATTTGTGTTCCGACTCGGGAATCTTTTCATTTGTGTTCCGACTCGGGAATCTTTTCATTTGTGTTCTGACTCGGGAACCTCGGGAAATTTGTGTTCTGACTCGGGAATCTTTTTATTTATGTTAAGACTCGGGGTTCTTTTTATTTGTGTTCACACTCGGGAATCTTTTTATTTGTGTTCCGACTCGGGAATCTTTTTATTTGTGTTCCGACTCGGGAATCTTTTTATTTGTGTTCCGACACGGGAATCTTTTTATTTGTGTTCCTACTCGGGAATCTTTTTATTTGTGTTCACACTCGGGAATCTTTTCATTTGTGTTCACACTCAGGAATCTTTTTATTTGTGTTCACACTCGGGAATCTTTTTATTTGTGTTCCTACTCGGGAATCTTTTTATTTGTGTTCTGACTCGGGAATCTTTTTATTTGTGTTCCTACTCGGGAATCTTTTTATTTGTGTTCCTACTCGGGAATCTTTTTATTTGTGTTCCGACACGGGAATCTTTTTATTTGTGTTCACACTCGGGAATCTTTTCATTTGTGTTCACACTCGGGAATCTTTTCATTTGTGTTCACACTCGGGAATCTTTTCATTTGTGTTCACACTCGGGAATCTTTTTATTTGTGTTCTGACTCGGGAATCTTTTTATTTGTGTTCCGACTCGGGAATCTTTTTATTTGTGTTCTGACTCGGGAATCTTTTTATTTGTGTTCCGACTCGGGAATCTTTTTATTTGTGTTCTGACTCGGGAATCTTTTTATTTGTGTTCTGACTCGGGAATCTTTTTATTTGTGTTCTGACTCGGGAATCTTTTCATTTGTGTTCACACTCGGGAATCTTTTTATTTGTGTTCCGACTCGGGAATCTTTTTATTTGTGTTCCTACTCGGGAATCTTTTTATTTGTGTTCTGACTCGGGAATCTTTTTATTTGTGTTCCGACTCGGGAATCTTTTTATTTGTGTTCTGACTCGGGAATCTTTTTATTTGTGTTCTGACTCGGGAATCTTTTTATTTGTGTTCCGACTCGGGAACCTTTTAATTTGTTTTCTGACTTAGGAATCTTTTAATATGTGTTCAGACTCGGGAATCTTTTTATTTGTGTTCCGACTCAGGAATCTTTTTATTTGTGTCCAACTCGGGAACCTTTTTATTTGTGTTCAGACTCGGGAATCTTTTTATTTCTGTTATTACTCGGCACTCTTTTTATTTGTGTTCCGACTCAAGAATCTTTATATTTGTGTTCTGACTCGGGAATCTTTTTGTGTGTCTTTTGACTCGGGAATCTTTTTATTTGTGTTCCGACTCGGGAATCTTTTTATTCATATTTGAGTCGGGAATCATTTTTATTCTTTCACTGACTCGGGAATATTTTTATTATTGTTGTGAATCGGGGATGTTTTTATTCATATTTGAGTCGGAAATTTTTTATTCGTGTTCTGAAATCTTTTATTCATGTTCTTAGTCTGGAATCTATTTTTTCATATACAAATTCAGGAACTTTTTTATGCATGGTTTTACCTTGGAACCTTTTTATTCGTGTTCTGATTCGGGAATTTTCCTAATTCGTTGTTTTACCCTGGAATCATTTTATTCGTGTAAGACTTGGAAAACCTTTTATTCTTGTTCTGATTCAGGAATGTTTTTATTCGTGGTTTTAATCTGGAATCTTTATATTCATATCCTAATTAAGGAATGTTTTTATCCGTGTTTTTACCCTGGAGTCTTTTTTATTAATTTTCTAACTCGGGTATCTTTTTATTCATACACTGATTCAGGAATATTTTATTCATGTTTTTACTCGGGAATCATTTTATTTGTGTTCTGATACAGAAATCTTTTTATTTTTTCACCTTTATAGCCTTTTTATTCGTGTTCTGATTAAGGGATTTTTTTTAATTCGTGTTCAAACTCGGAAATCTTTTTATTTGTTCTGACTCGAGAATCTTGTACTCCATTTTGAAACACAAAAATGGGGTGATATGCCATAAAACAATGCAAAGTAAATGGCCGGATTGCACCTGACATTAAATAACTCGAAAAATGTTTATAAAAACTTTAGCACGACTTTATGTATTGAAAGTTGTGCAAAGTTTTTACATTTAATAGATTAAATCAACTGTTATAATTTATATAAATTGTTCTCGTGTCTAACTTGACTTTCCACTCAAATTGAGATTCGCCATTTTGATCCCGTTCAGATATATACATGAAGAATAATCTTATTAACGTACTAGTGCGAAGATCTGAGTGGCGACAAATTGTCGGGTGTCGGCGTTCTTGTTTCTTTGGAGAAGGTCAGCCTTCACAAGTTTGGTTTGGAATGGATTTCTGTTTTCAACAGAAATGGAAGCCAGTAAGAATAACAATACTAAGAACAACAATTATTATCATCAAGGGTGAAAGGCGCTTTTAGTGTACGAGCACAAAGGAATCATAATTATTGGCTTCTCCATTTCATTTTCAACAGACAGACTGTTCCGCTGTATTACAGTTCTTAAGTGTGACTAGACTAAAACTTATCATAGCCAGTTATCCAATTTACAACCAGCTAATGGACAGCCGACACATTTATTGAGACATGCGATAAGCACTAATTGTCCACAGACGAACTGTTCCACTGTATCACAGTTCTGAAGTGTGACTAAACTAAATTAATCAGAGCCAGTTATCGAATTGATAACCAGCTAATCGACAGTCGACACTTTTACTGAGTCATCCTATTATCGCTAATTGTTCACAGACGGACTGGTCCGCTCTATTACGGTTCTTAAGTGTTACTAGACTAACACTTGTCAGAATCAGTAATCAAATTGACAACCAGCTAATCGACATCTGGCACTTTTACTGAGTCATGCTATTATCACTAATCGTCCACAGACGGACTGTTCTGCTGAATCACAGTTCTTAAGTTTGAATAGACTAAAACTTGTCAGAGCGAGTCATCGAATTTACAACCAGGTAATTAAATCCAACACTTTTACTGAGTAAAGCTAGTATCACTAATTGTCCACAGACGGACTGTTTCGCTGTATCACAGTTCTTAAGTGTGACTAGACTAAATCCCACGGCGAATATTTCGCATTTAATAGAAAAAAAACGGAAGAATAGTCAACAAATAGGAAATGTAATAAAACATAAAAACTGAATCTAATGTGAAACTATCTAAAATATAGCCCCAACCGAATCGTCTTTTTTATTCGTGTTCTGACTCGGGAATCTTTTTAGTTGTGCTCCGGCTCGGGAATATATTTATTTCTGTTCACACTCGGGAATCTTTTAATTTCTGTTCTGACTCGGGAATCTTTTTATTTTTAGTTCACACTTGGGAATCTTTTTATTTGTGTTCACACTCGGGAATCGTACTGTTCCGCTGTATTATAGTTCTTAATTGTGACTAGACTAAAACTCATCATAGCCAGTTATCCAATTTACAACCAGCTAATTTATTGAGACATGCGATAAGAGCTAATTGTCCACAGACGAACTGTTTCGCTGTATCAAATTTCTGAATTGTGACTAAACTAAATTAATCAGAGCCAGTTATCGAATTGATAACCAGCTAATCGACAGTTAACACTTTTACTGAGTCATGCTATTATAACTAATTTTCCACAGACGGACTGTTCCGCTGTATCACAGGTCTTAAGTGTGACTAGACTAACACTTGTCAGAATCAGTAATCGAATTGACAACCAGCTAATCAACATCTGGCATTTCTTCTGAGTCATGCTATTATCGCTAATCGTCCACAGACGGACTGTTTTGCTGTATAACAGTTCTTAAGTTTGAATAGACTAAAACTTGTCAGAGCGAGTCATCGAATTTACAATCAGGTAATTAAATCCAACACTTTTACTGAGTTAAGCTAGTATCGCTAATTGTCCACAGACGGACTGTTTCGCTGTATCACAGTTCTTAAGGTTGACTGGACTAAAACATATCAGAGCCAGTCATTGAATTTACAACCAGCTAATTCGACAGTCGAAAGTCTTACGGAGTGTTCCGCTGTGTCACACTTCTTTTGTGTGACTAGACTAAACTTATCACAGCCAGTTATCGAATTTACAACCAAGTAATCGACATCGATATAAACGTTAACGCCCCAATTCTACTTGGTTTAAAACAATGATAATACTGTGTAACTGCAGTAAAATGACAGAGCTTTTGATTATTGTTTGGAAATGATTAAATATATTTATATCGTTTATAACCTTTAAAAATATATATATTTGTTATTTGCTGAAATAAAAACTTAGAGATTAAAAAATATGTTTAACTTTAACGACGTCGGTTGAAGTAATTCTTTTTAATTCGTGGTCTAGCGGCGAAAAGTCTATTTCAACGGACAACTTAAATCTTTCACGTGCCGACAAGTTGTTCCCTGTTTTGTCACCGAGCAGGAAGAAGAAAGAAAGAATCGATAGAAGAGGGAAAGAGAGGAGGTGGGGAAAGGAAAGGGAGGAAGAGTCGAGTCCTCTGCACGAGCCAGGGTGCGGGGTCGAACGGAAGTTAAATGAAATAGATTACAAATGGCTCGGCAAAGTTGTATTTGAACTTTTTATTCAATGAAACTTAAGATTAATAAAACGAAATAATCGAGACCCGTGGAAATGCCACGGCGAATATTTCGAATTCAATAGAACAAAACGGAAGAATAGTCAACAAATAGGAAATTTAATAAAACATAAAAACTGAATCTAATGTGAAACTATCTAAAATAAAGCCCGTACCGAAAAGTCTTTTTTATTCGTGTTCTGACTCGGGAGTCTTTATATCTGTTTTCCGGCTCCGGAATAGTTTTATTTGTGTTAAGACTCGGGAATCTAATAAGTTGTGTTCCGACTCGGAATCTTTTTATTTGCGTTCTAAAATATAGCCCCTACCTTGACTCAGGAGTCTTTTTATTTGTTTTCCGGCTCCGGAACCTTGGAAGTTGTGTTCAGACTCGGGAATCTTTTTATTTGTGATGAGACTCGGGAATCTTTTTATGTGCATTCTGACTCGGGAATCTTTATTTGTGTTCACACTCGGGAATCTTTTTTATTTGTGTTCTGACTCGGGAATCTTTTTATTTGTGTTCCACCTCGGGAATCTTTTTATTTAATATTTTAGGGTCGGGGATCATTTTTCCATATTAATTTAACGTAAAATGCGCACTCACATATTGGCTATCAAGCGCTCAATGAGACATGCCAACCCTAGCATCTTTTCAAGAGGGGAAGGGCAAAATATTACAAATACAATTTGCTTTTTTTGTGGGAGGGGTGAGGGAGACGGGAATTTAAAACATAAAATAACGATAAATCTAATTCATTTTTATGAGACAACCCTGTACTTTTATCTAACAATTTCATAAACAAAATGAGCCCCCACTTTGGGGAGGGGCATTACAATGACGAAAAATTTCATTTAATTGTTTTTGGAATTCATTTTTTTATGGGTTCTGCCTACTTGGCAAGTTGTTTTTTTTTTGCGATCGCACGGGCCTTTGCTGCTATTTTTATTGAAACGAAAGTTGTAATTATTTATTTTTAATTATTTTTTTTGGAGGGGGGGGGTCTTTCCAGTGCTCAATATCCGGAGAAGAGTTTATTCTCTTTGTACTCCTTCTGCCGAAATATCAAAAATACCTTTTTGGGGCGATGTTTTATTTTTGGGAATTGTTGTGGGGATATCCACGTTGCCCATGATGAAAGTGATTAGTATAGCAGGTGTGTTCCAAACGGAACTTCATGTCAACCCAGCCAACGCCGGGTACCCAGGCTAGTATTTTTTTTACGCAGTGGTCACCCCTTATCAAGGCCCGGAAGCAACTCAGGGATAAGGGTTATTGAAAGTACATTACGTTAGTGTGGAGATTTGATGAAGTGTTTACTTAAGGTGGCGGTTCATTAGGAATTTGTTAACGTTGGACTTGAAGACATCCAAGTTGTAGTTATGTGGGTAGCAGGCAGACGGAACAGAGTTCCACAGGCGTGCAGTTCTAAGAAAGAAGCTTTGTTCATGGAATCCACGTTTTGATTTAGGCACAGATAAAGAGTGGGGGGGGGGAATTCTTCACAGTGGATTCAGCTAGACGGTATATATATAAGATTTTAAGAATTGATACAGAAAATTTATCGAAATTAAAAAAAAAAAATTTAAAAACCTATGAGTAATGTTTTACAAAATTTTTATTATTCAACAAGGAATACACATAAAACAAAAAAAAAAATCTTATTCCATGCAAACAGTTAATAAAACATGTTAAAAACACTTTGAAAAAGAGGTAAAAACATATTTAATCTGAAAAGGAAACACTAGATGAGTGGATAGTCCTTAATCCGCTTCCATAACAAGTGCTCGTCTGAGCTCCAATCCTCGTCAATCTTTCACGAAAAACACCCGTCTAACTGAAACCACTGTCAGAAAAAAGTAAACGTTTTGGTTTCTATTCTCGGTGTTGGTGGACGAGAATTTTTCTTTTTACTTTTTAAATCATTACTATATCATTATTATTGGGTTTATTATGAATCGTTCCTTTATGCGTATTTAGCTGGTTAAAAAAGTTTTTAAGGGGTCAAAAATGAGTCAAAATTAAAAAACATCGTTATAAATTTTGTAAATTCATCTTAGTTTATTTTTAATTTTTAATTTTTTAACAGTTCATACGCATGTCAAGCGAATTTAAATATTTAGAAAAGCAGAACTATTATTAAATGTCCATCTACAGTGATTGCGTTACTAGAAATTACGATTTCGACTTTTCGTTAATGGACACTAAAGACACATTGAAAGTGAGACAGATAACACTCTTCCCTTCTTGGATGTTCTTGTTGAACGTTCAAGAGAGGTCTTTTTTCACTACCATTTACTGGCTTACTGTAAACATAGCAGGGAGACCTGACGTTACCTGGGATTGGATGAGGATCAATCAATGCTTCTTCGCCTATATTTTATTCTCACCGAAATAGGTAAAGTCGTCCATTTTCAATCTTCCCCGCAGTTACATAGTCCTCAATACATTTGAGTCTACATTGCACTGTAGAGAACCTAATGTTGATTTTATACAATTATATATATATATATATATATATATATATATATATATATATATATATATATATGTGTGTGTGTGTGTGTGTGTGTGTATGTTCCAAAATTTTTCCCGATTCCGATACAATTACCGATTCCTTTCAAAATTTCCGATTCCGATCCGATTCCCGATTCCGATTCTTTAAAAATTTATACATATTTAATTAGAGATTAATTTATATGGGCTACTAACTCTCCATCCTAAATTCTTAAATACTTTTGTTTTTAGTGGGTTCACAGATATCGCTCAAAAGTAGAATTTCAATGTGGGTGGGGGGTATTTTTAAATGTAGATATAATTTCTGTTTCAATTTGAAAATTTTCTAAATGTTTTCTCTTTATCTATTTTATCCAGACTTTGATAAATTCATTGTGATATAATCATGTGTATATTAACGTTTGTGAAACCCCGAGAATGATACCATAAAAAAACAGCTGGTGTCAGACAAAGTGGCTCCAGGAAAATAAAATAAAACTCGCCCAGACGTTTGAATTTTTCTGTGAACTCCCTGGGAAGCGGCCTGTAATCATTTGGCAACTAGGTGCGAAAAAATACACGACCGTTTTAAACTGTTTGATATGGGGATGGACAAGTGACCTCTAAAACATTTGCTTAAAACAATAAAAAATGAAGTGAAAGTTGAAATCGATTCCCCTACAAAAATACAAAACAAAATCAATTGCTTTTTTTCGCCATTCCTTGTCATATTTGCAAATGCCGAGTAAGGGAGCGGACAAAAACCTAACCGGACAAAATCCAACACTATTATATTCTACTTTTGATTTAATTAGCAATAATGTTTGATATTATTTTTATTGACAAAATATTTCTTTAAATTTAAACAATTTTTCAATACCTTGCAAATAAACTGCATTCTTCTAAAGGTTATCTAGCGAATTTTATTTTGTTTATTTTACACAGATAAAATATATTTAGATCTTTTAATGTTATCATGATCTATAGAGGTTAGTTTTACTAATAGTTTAAAAGGAATAAATATTTATCAACGGTATCAGCAATGAAAAATTATAAAGTATCGGTTTTGGAATCGGAACAAACAGGCACAAATTTTTCCGATTCCGATACCGATACCCCGAAAACTACCGATTTTTCCGATCCCCAATTCCGATTAATCGGTACAACACTAATATATATATATATATATATATATATATATATATATATATATATATATATATATATATGATTAGTTTTTTTTGGAAAAAGAATTCCAGCAGAGTGCTCAATTAAAAGGAAAATCCAAAATGTAAGAGCGTATTTATATTTTGTGTACAGAAAGTTGTTAGTTGAGACAGATCATTGGTACCGTCGGTTTCAAGCCCGATAATAAGGCCCGTTTAAGGTATCCTTATCAAGCTCTCTTCATTTGGATGAAATATTAAGATATTGACTTTTTTACTGTTTGTAACACACAAAAATAATAAAGCAGTTAACAATTTCAAAGAATTTCTACAACAAAATAAATTTAAAAAAAAATCAATGACACAAAATCAAATAAAATTAAACTAAAGTTTTATTTTATTTAAACTCATTTATTCACGGAACCATCTTGTTTAAAATTAAAATTCCATCAAGCTTTGCATTTGTTGAAAACCGACTCCACTGGTTTTCCTTCCTTGCTTACAGTACGCGTGTGGATTGGCATTTTGAACGCCCTGCAACAAAGGGAAAATATCTACAATTATAAATCTGAAACAATGTTTTCATTACAAACGTGTAACTATACGAGATGTTTTCAATAAGTTTCTAGACTTTTTTCGTATGTGAACTTTTATTGATAGTGCATGCATTAAACTCTAGTCCCCTTCGAAGTAATCTCCCCCGGTTGCAACGAAGTTATTGTACCGTTCTAATAACGTCTGCACGGCTCAATGGAAGTCCTCTTGTGTGAGCATGTCAATCACCCTCCTCACAACCACTCTCATCTCCTCAATTGTCTCATAATGACAGCCTTTAAAGTTTCCTTGAGCTTAGGGAATAACCAAAAGCAACACGGTTCAAGGTCTGGACTATAGGGAGGGTGATAATCTGAATTGATCAACTCAGCCATCTTCCTGCTGTCATGGCAACGTCTTTCTTTCTGAACATCCTTCTGAGAAATTTCGCGCAAATCTTCCGCATCTTCAGTTTCCCGCAAATAATTGTGTGTACAGTTCCCACACTGATATCAAACTGTGCACGTATTGTCTCTATAGACACACGACGGCCGTATCCATGAAATTCTTTATTTGGCCAATCAACTCTAATGTTCTAACTTCTTTACTCTTCCATCTCCTCTCATCATCCATCGCAGACTCCCTGTCCTCTTTGACTCTCTTATGCCACTCAAAAACTGATGCTCGATTCATAAAAGATGGTCCAAAAGCAGTCTGAAGCATTCCGTACGTTTCTGTGGCATTTTTTTTACCAAGTTTAAATAAGAAATTTATTGCATAACGTTCTTCGAAAGTGTCTTAATTTTTACACCTATCTCCACCTGGGCTGCCTTCTGTTGTATTGATCCATCCCGCTACTACCGTTTTTTTTTTACACCTATCTCCACCCGGGCTTCCTATATAGATAAATAAACGACAAAAGTCTATATTCCAAAGTTCATGAGGGTGACCATCTTATAATTTATTTCTTTTTTTTCAGAAGCTGTAACTACCGTATAAATCGAAATTCAAAATGGCGTAATGGAAACATAATATAAGGTATTGGTAGCTTCTCTTACAATTTTCGGATTTTAATCATGTAAAAACTTTATTTCCTTTTGATAGGTTGATTGTTGCTATTTTTCTGATGAGTTAAGGGCAAAATAGATTCATTGATTAATATAATAAGCTGATTGATTTTGCGCTATGAAACATACTTTCAAGTATTGTAAATGTCAACTGAATTAAAGGAATACATTATAAGATTCTCAACATCATGAACTTTGGAATATAGACTTTGGTTATTCATTCACTATATATATATATATATATATATATATATATATATATATATATATGAATATATAAATATAAATATAAATAAATATAACTGTACCCTGCCACGCGTTGCTCTGGCTAAATTTGGTGTAATGGAAAATTCTAATAAAAAGAGAAAATGCATGTTTCTTATATTCTTAGTACAGCAATCCACTCTAAAAAAAAAGAAAAATATGAAAAAAATGGTACTCTTGCAGAATTGGATCCTGATCCTCAGGATTACCGTCAATCATTGCTTGGGCTCGACCAACAATCAGTGGATAAAGCTAACGTTGAAACGCTAAATTTTTTTTTCTGTATACAAAAATGTGAGTTAGTAATTAATATTTGAGTGATGGGGGGGTTACTATACACAGATTCGAAAAAGTTGTCCAAAAACAAATGAAAGCAAAGGTAAGGTAAGTTACATTTCTACCTAACTGGATAGTTGTTTAGTGTTTTTATGTAAGGTAAAATGTTTAATCGGCTGGAAAAACAGAAATGGTTGCAAACTGTTGAATACGTTAAGTTTGGGAAATGAAGTTGAAAACTAAAAACTATACAATACAGTGTCAAAAACCCACCGAATACGTTACCATGACATAGGCTGACATAATCGGTGGGTTTGTGACAGTATTTTTTATAGTTTTTTAGTTTTAACTCACTTTCTCAAACTTAACATAATTAACAGTGTCCGCCACCATTTGTATCTTTCAAATACAACGATAAACAGTTTTTCGAGCTGACTAAACGTTACATTAAATGAAAAGGGTTTGTATTAACAGATACAAAGAAGTTGTCAAAAAATGAATATATAACAAATAAATGTTATCAAAGGCAAGAAAAGTAAATGTTCTACCTAACTGGATAAGATTGTAGTGTTTTTATGTAATGTATAATGTTTAATCAGTTCAAAAACATGCAGTGTTTATCGGTATATTTGAAAAATACAAATGGCGGCAGACTGTATCGAACACGTTAAGTTTGGGGAAATTTTGGGAAAATGAGTTTAAACTAAAAAACTATACAAAATACTGTTAGGAACTCACTCAGTATATGTTACTGTGATGTAGGCTGACATATAATCAGTGGTTTTCAATTTTGATCGATACAGGTAACAACTTTTAAGTCCCTTTTAGTGATTACCTGGTTTGAGGATATTATACAACTAAATTGCAAATCTGCCCCAAAAATCCGGTATTTACTTTAAGGCCCGTCTCATGTTCGATTGATTACATGCTCCTGGTTAGGACCCATAGCTGGAGGAAGCTTCACATGCCTCCGAACAGTATCTTAGTCCAAAATACACTGTAGCTTACATTGCTTTGTAGAGAACCTACACTTAATTTTATTTAAATAGGCTGTCATTATGAGAAAATTGAGATGAGAAAAGAGTCCGTGACGAGGGCCATTGACACGCTTTCACAAAAGGATTTCAATTGGGCATCCCAGGAGTTGTTTGAACGGCACAGCAAGTGCATTGCAGTCGTAGAAGTTTACTTCGAAGGAAACTCGGGATTCTTGTGTGTATTGTCGATCAACTACTTTATTTAATCACCTAAATTAATATACGAAAATATAATTTTATGCGTAAATGTTCAGTATTTACTTCAACGGTGCTCAATACATATGTAGAGCTAGGTAGTAAGTTATAAAAATTAAACTACACAGACTATTTCGCGTTTCATTCTCGTACGCCTGACGCAATCTCACGAGAATGAAATGCAGAATATTCTGTGTAGTTTAATTGCCATATATGTTTTTATAACTTACCATATGTATATATATGTATATATATATATATATATATATATACACACATATGTGTGTATATATATATATATATATATATATATATATATATATATATATATAAACTATTAAATCAACTTGTACATGGGCAAAGATAGTATCCATAATTATACCACACGACTACTTACTGCTTGTCCACTATGAAGTTTATTTCATCATCGGATGAAATTGCGGCGTCTATTTTGCTGGGAATACCACGGAAGTATTGATTTACTGGGTATTTATCCCTCTGATCGACGTCCTCATCTTTCGGATAGAATATGTAAAAATGGCCCTCCTGCAAAAATGCAAACAACAATATTTGTAAAATTATTAAACCGCCTACATCTCTACATTTCAATCTTGTTTAGCATTGTCGAGTATATATTGCTTACGTGTCGATATATTTCATCGTCTATAACAATTATAACAAACAGGGACAAATAACAGTCTCTTAGGGTTCACATCGGTCAATAAAGAAACATACCAGGACTGGTCCTGCCTTGATAGAGTTCACAGTAGACTTCGTAACCTCGTAGGAGATGTCCTTTTCTCTTCCTTGCAACCTCTATCTCACAGAAGAGATGTTGCGAGTTTGTCTCTGTTGTATCGTTATTGTCATGGAAAGTGTTCCACTGAGCTTCAATCTATGGTCCCCCCTCGCCAAACTTTCACAAGAAACACTCGTCTAGCTGTAAACACTATCAATAATTCCCCCCACTCTTTATCTGTGCCTAAACCTAAACGTAGATTCCATGAACAAAGCTTCTTTCTTAGAACTGCACGCCTGTGGAATTGTCTTCCGTTTTCCTGCTTTCCGGCTGACTACAATATGGTTGTCTTCAAGTCTAACGTAAATAAGTTCTTGATGAGCCGTTCCATATAAGTTATCAAATTTACCAAATTGTCATTACTAATGATTAGTATATTGTCCAATTTCTACTGTACACTCTTTAACCCTTATCCTTGAGTGGCCTCTTGGCCTTGATAATGTGGTGATGCCTGTGTAAAAAATACCTTATCCATCTGGGTTCATGTTCATTTGACGGATCCTCGGAAAATAAAGTTTTGTTGCTATTTTCAGCAGCTTTATTTTTGATGTTTCCCTCATTGGAAAGCTGTAACACTGCCCATTAGATTTTTACTATCGATGTTTTCCTCTACTCGGAGCCATTATGGTCTGAGGACCGTAATGGCTCCTTCTGCCTACCAACTAGGTCTGCTCTCTCTGACTCCCAATTCTTGACAAACTCATACGTGTATTTTTAAGTAATCTGATGACATCATTTTGTTTATGTTCGAACAAGTTAACATTTTTCTTTGTGCTAGTTATGAAACAGACAATTTTTGTGCAAGGGCTGGTTTTTAATAAAGACGCTGAAACCAGGCGTCGTGTTTTAAATAAACTTGAAAACGAGCCGAATGAAAAACTACAAAGCTTAGCCGAAGACTGTGAACGGCTTATTGAGTTGAAGCAGGACAGTCGTGACATAGAGGAAAACGGAGTATCGCACATTAAAATGATCCATCAGACGAAAAAATTAACTTAAAAAAATAACCAGAGGAAAAAAACAGGGAAAAGATCCACCTGGACAGTGTTGGAGGTTTGAAGATAAACATTGGTAAAATGAGTGTCCCTACAAATTTAAACAATGTGACATATGCTACCAGAAATGACATGAGGCATCACATTGTAGGAAAAAATCTCTTAGAAAAAAGACATCCATTAAACTCACAAAATTGAATCTGAAGAACGAAATATCCAGAAATATGTTAAAATGTTTAAAAAGAAAGTAAGACTACAGCTTGATGGTAGGTCTGACATTTCCATTATTAATGTACGTACATGGAAGAAGCTTGGGAGACCTGATATGATTAGATCACATAAAACGGCGAGAAGCGTCAGTGGTGAAATATCATTTTCAAAGGAGAATTATTGACGAATATTTCTTTTCAGAATAAGATTAATGTACATACATGAAAGAAGTTTTTAACATAATAATTTTCCCTTTTAGCAATGGTTTCAACCATTTGTTTGATTAAAAATTCGATAATATGCGTAAACGCTTACTTTCTTAAGTGGTTTTGATCAGGACTGTATATATATATATATATATATATATATATATATATATATATATATGTATGTATATATATATGTATATATATATATATATATACTTTCTTAATCGATGTTTTCTCTTGACAATATATCGGTTGAAAGACGTCTCGAGGTTTATTTTAGTTTTTTTTATAATCACTATTTATAAATATATAAATTTACTCTTAAATCGTTTTTATTAACGCTTTCCCCTTTATTAATTATTTATTTCCCAGCTCGGTATGTCTCCGGATATCTTGTTCAAAGCTATTATTAATATATATATCTGTGTGTGTGTGTGTGTGTGTGTGTGTGTGTGCGTGCGTGCTTTTGTGTGTAACATTGTACAAACCTTGTAAAGAAAAATGCGTTCACCGCCATCATAATACTGAATTGCACATTCGGGGCTGTGGCTCTTTTCGTTCGAGGTAGCTTTTGGAGAAGTTTCAGACAAAGTGAATTGCCCTGCGGAATTTACCGTATACGCCCATACTTTTTCATCTGAATAATAATTATAAGAAGAATAATAATAAGAAGAACAAAAACAAGAAGAAGAAGAAGAAGAAAAGCAAATAAGTAAAACAACTGAAATATTAAGCAAAACCCTTTGAATGCGCAGACTATTACACATGGACAACATATGAACGTATGATCAATAAAACTTTTCTCTCATGCATGGAGAATTGTTATCATATTTGGGCTTGTGCATCTACTACTAGTCTCTCGCTCATGGACAGAATTCAAAAGAGAGTCGCCAACCTTATAGGTCCCGAACTGTTAGCTGGCTTCAGCTTTTGTCCCATCGACGAAATCTTGCATCCCTCTGCCTGTTTCACAAGTATTTTAATGGTGGATGCTCCGACGAATTACAAATTCTTGTAGCACCTCGTCGTAAATATCACCTAACAGACCCGGCAACAGCAAAATCCCACCCCTACACAGTAGAGATCCCCAGATGCCAGAAAATATTCTACTCTAATAGTTTCTTCTCCAAAAATGCAAGACTTTGGAATTTCCGTCCGGGTCCCTGTTTCCCTGACTGTACTATGCTGAAGTTCAATTGTAATGTAAACAGAGATCTTGCTGCTCAACTCCCTACATAGCATCCTTGCAATTTACGCCCCAGATAGTAGACCCCTACATCAAAGTGGCATTTGTTTTGTGTGAAAATGAAAAAAAAAGTATCAATAAATGTTTAGCTATATTTTCGTACCTCCATTTATAATTCAAACTCATTTCAATACGTACAAGCAATAAATATCAGACCACATTTTGATATACTATGTACTTTTTGATTTTAATTATAAACGTTACAAAACTTTCAGTGCGAACCGTATTTCGTATTTTATAAGATTCACACCTGGAAGATGTGATACTAATTAGAAATACATTTACCTTTAAATAAATAAGCTTTGCTGGTTTTCTTTGAATATACAGCGGCTTGTACCAAATCCGGACCACCGGGGAAAAGAGTTTGGACAGGCGTCTTTTTTCCATTTTGTCCGTCAATAACTTCTCCTTGGTCAACAAACACAAAATCTACTTCTTTTACTGAAAACAGAAAAATAATTAAAATCTTTTAAAATTAAGTACTTATGCAGAATAGATACCGTGCTGAAATAATAACGTTATTATTTAGAACCTCAATCTTAACATGGAGAGAGAAGGGTGTTTTGTAAGTATTCTGTACTTTAACCTTACAATTTCATAAAAAAAGATACAGTAAAACGTGGATTTTACTTGAAAATACTATTTTAAAAAATAGAACGATACTTTCTCTGCACTAACTCATAGGGGATTCTATTTGGGATCAGATTTGCAGGAATACTTTATAGGGAGTTGGGCACATTACACTTGAACTTTTGCATGTCAGTACAGTCACGGAAGTATGGGCCCGGGAGGTAATTCTAAAGTCTAGGAGTTTGAGGAAAGAAGCTGTTTGAGTAGAAAGCTTTGAAGCATCTCGAATTATTTACGTCATCAACAGTGAAAAGATGGTATTTTACTACTTCTCGGGCCATTAATGTCGTGGGAGCTCTACTATGTTGAGTTCGTCCGAGCCTTTTTTATTTTTTATTGAAGCACTTGTAAAACAGGCACGGGAATGCCACATTTCGGCGATGGGACAGTGATTGGAGTTAGGCCGACAGTGTGGAACCTATTAGATTGACGACTCTTTTCTGAACTTTATCTAAGAGCGACAGGCTACTGGTAGATGCACCAGCACAGATGTGACAACAATACTCCATGCATATGCGAATAGTTGCTTTGTAAAGATACAGGGTACTTTCAGGTGTGAGTAATCTCTTAGCACGGTAGAGAGAGTCCATGTGTAAATTCATATTGTTTGTGAATGTTAAGCCTAACAGCTTGAAGGAAGCACTTTAATTCTTTTGACGAGTGTAACTTTTCAGTAAACATATATATACTTAGTGCGAACTCAATTAACCCAAATTACCATGCGGGAGCGCAGGAATACTTGGTTTAGAACCTATCCTATTGGAGCGGCTGTTTTATTATATTAGTATAGTCGTAGTGGGCAATGAAAGGGGCCCTGCACATATCTCCGATGAGCATTCCCAAGGCCACAATCATGTGGATGAAGAGTTGGCAGATGGTCTACATTTTGCCTGTTTGGTACTTATGTACATCCAATTTATCCAGCACTACTCGCCCTCAAACTGAAACCATTAACTAAAATGACAGCTTAAACAAAAACTACAATCAAACGAGGCACAAATCCAAATAAAACTAAATCGCCTTTTTCCTTGATGTTCGCAGTCAGAAATATCCGTGGATTTATAACTAATTTAGATAATGTAGAAAATTATTTCTTAGCAAAGTCCCCGGATATCTTAGTTCTAAAAAAAATTAACTTACACTCGCCCGTCTAACCACTCTAAGATGCTTGATTATCTCCCACTCTGCCGTAAGGAATCAGGCAGAATTGCACGGACTTGGAGTCTATATTCGAAACACACTCTCCTTGATGAGAGAATCCAAACTAAAATCAAACAACCTGGCCTCAATGTGCCTTAGACTAAACTTGTAACAATAGCTACTTATATTTTCTTTACCCTTTATCTCGACCCAGGACTGTACCCTAAACAATTAAGTCTCCGACAGCATAGATGCAACACTTTTTTTTAGACATTGGTGCCCAAGTACCTGCATTTGGTGAGTTTAATATCATAGTAATTGGATTAGTTTCTCACACATAGCTTTTCCATATCCCATTCTAAGACAGTCACGTTCCCGACTCGTCTCCCAGATCGACAGGATCAGTAAGTCTCACTTATAGATTTATTTCTGACGACAGTTGCCGGGAATTATGTAACAAATGCTCATAGTCCACTCGAGAATTCCGTTCACATTGTGAGAATCACGCTAAACTTTCGAATCGGAGCTTAAGAGTTATACAAAAAATATGTAACACTTACTTCTCATGGCCGCATCGATGGTTTTGTATGACTGCTGGCAAAAACCAACTTCATCCCCACCTTTAGCATCATCGTCCGGAAGTACCTTATCATCTGTAACTCCACCATTATCTGGTAATGCATCATCTTTACCCCCATCAGCATCGGGGTTAACTGCATCATCATCATCTGTAACCCCACCATTATCTGGTAATGCATCATCTTTACCCCCATCATCATCGGGGTTTACTGCATCATCATCATCTGTAACCCCACCATTATCTGGTAATGCATCATCTTTACCCCCATCATCATCAGGGTTAACTGCATCATCATCATCTGTAACTCCACCATTATCTGGTAATGCATCATCTTTACCCCCATCATCATCAGGGTTAACTGCATCATCATCATCTGTAACTCCACCATTATCTGGTAATGCATCATCTTTACCCCCATCATCATCAGGTTTAACTGCATCATCATCATATGTAACTCCACCATTATCTGGTAATGCATCATCATAATGTGTAACGGCATCATCATCTTTAGTTTCATCATCATTTTGAAATGCCCAATCCTCTGTAACTCCATAATCACCATCATCATATTCATATCCATAATCATCTGCAAGAAAATAAAACCCTTTAAAATAAAAATCACGATCGACAAAACAAAACATATAAAAACAAGGAAATCAAGCCACACTACAAAACCCCATTCTCATGAGTGAATTTCAAAATATTATATGGAAATAAACGCGGTCTATTCTTCAATATGTTATAGATAGATATATTATCAGTAAAATCGATATTCGCTTCTAACTAGCATATGATTTTTCACTAGTGGGATCTGTGGAAGTTCCACAGAGGACACTTTCATATGTAATATATTGATGTTAGCATTCTGTAGATGTTCAGTGTTAATGGAGACTCTCTGATATTATTTTAGCTTTTTTGTTAAAACTGTAATCTGAGCTAGCACGAAGGTCCGGCAAGTACGCTTAAATATGATATTTTAAATATTGCAGTTTTTCTATCTATTATTATAGAGTTAATGTTCTATCGATTTTCATATTTTATAAAATTTCGATTTCAAAAATAAAAAATACATATATTCATAGCATTTGGGTGCATTAGCTTGAATCGAAACCGAAATAAAAACTTATGATATATATATATATATATATATATATATATATATATATATATATATATATATATGTAACTTAAGCTCCTTCAGCCATAATCGAAACCGAAACTAAAGCTTATGAAGAATTCTTGATAAAATTATTAATAAAAAAATTACTGGAGTGCTATCAGTCATAATCGAAACTGAAACCAAAACTTATGAAGAATTCTTGGTAAAATTATTCATGACAAGAAATGGAAGTATATAACAATTAAACGACCCGGATGTAAGCGTGACACAGAAAGTAGCACAAACGCTGTCGTATTAATGTATATATATTATGTCTTCTTCAACTATATTTTTACAAAGCAAAATATAGTTCTATTTTGTTCTTTTTTAATAAAAAAATTGTACTATAGAATTAATCAATGGAAACGAATAAGGATCCCAGGGTACTTTTACACAGGTATACATTAGTCAATGTAATTAGAAGTACAAGCCATGTTTAGTTTCAGAACAGTTTCCGATGGTTCGTTGTCCTGAGATGTGACTGGTTTGCAGTAGACAGAACAGTTCCGATGGTTCGTTGTTCCACACTAATCCTTAGAGGTAACTGGTTTGCAGTAGACAGAACAGTTCCGATGGTTCGTTGTTCCACACTAATCCTTAGAGGTAACTGGTTTGCAGTAGACAGAACAGTTTCCGATGGTTCGTTCTTCCACACTAATCCTGAGAGGTGACTGGTTTTAACTAGACAGTTCCACAGAGAAAAAGATTCTTACCGTGTCGAGACGAAAAAAAAATATGCGAAATTGCTACAGAAAAGGTTTAATATTTATGGAGCAATTCTGATTTCTATTTGGTTGGTAGCAGAACGTGAATTAATTCGATTCGTCAGTTCCTAGCAGCATCGTCTATAAATAGAATCGCCCGACTGTGTAGGATCATACCCCATTATGCATCAAAAATATTGTAACATCCCCCCTATTCTTATAATGGGGAGGTCCCTTGTGTTCGTTCTGCTCAAAAATCAATATATATTTTTATATTCAATTATACATAACAAAAATTAGAAATCATTTGGATCTTAAAATTTTAGCATGTAAAAAGACGCCGTTCAGATGTCAAAACAGATATATCTGTGTACAAAAAAGAGAAATAAAATATATGGAAGGTATTTTTACCTTAAAAAGGGGTGGGTATGTAAAAAAGAAGCCATTTCTTAAATTTAATTATGCAGTTTTGTAAAAAAGAGAAAGAAAAAACGCATACATGTATACATATAAACAAGTATGCATGAAAATAAACATACGTTTAAAGAAAGTTTTTTTGTTTTGTTTTTTTTTTGTTTTGTTTTTTGTTGATTAAAACAATGCACAAAATAAGACATTTTTGAAAAATAAGAAAGAAAACTGATGTGCACCAAAAAAATAAAAGTCAATTTTAATTTATGTCTGCCTTAAAATAAGCATGCAAAAAGTATTTGTCGAAAAGGAAAATTACAAAGAAGAGGTTTTTAACAAGTTACTTTTTTCTTTTTTTTTAAATTTATTTTAGTAAAAGTATTAGTTACGCATTAGTAGATTAAAGTGTTAATACAAACAAAATGGATGCAGCTTAACGTCTTTACCCAGGACTACTTTTTTTTAATATATAGAAATTTATATACATACAGGCCCGTGGAAAAAATTATTCAATCGAATCTCCCAACGAGTTTCGAAGAAAAACGCTTTAACTTTATTCTAATTGCGGGTTTCGTGAATACATCAGCGATATTTTTTATGATATGTAATTCAAAATAATGGATTCCTTTTTCACCTCGGTTTTTACGAAATGGCATTGTATATCTATATGCTTAATTAAATCTTTGGTTGATTATCGAGTTCTGTGCTAAGACTATACTGTCTTGATTATCACAATTAATTACTACGAGGCTTTTAGTTAATTCTAGCTCTAAAATAGTATTTAGGATATTTTTAGGGTAAAGTGCTTCCTGGGTCGTGTGTGTGATCGCGATAAATTCTGCTTCATACGTAGAGAGAGATCCAATCTGTTGCTTTTTAGATTTCCATGAAATAATAGGCCCATTTTCTGAGAGTCTGAAACAATATCCAGATATACTTTTTCGATATTAGTCGTTTCCCCAATCTGAATCCGAAAATCCTTCTAATATTGGGGGATTTTTTTTTTATTTTCTAAATACTAACTTCTGTTCTTTAGTTCCTTTTAAATAACGAAGGACTGGTTTAGCTCTGTTTAAATCCTTCATTGTCGGTTGTGATAATTTTTGTGATAGTTTTGTTACTGTATAGCATATATCGGGTCTGGTCACAGTCATTAAATATATAAGACTACCTATAATTTCCCGGTATAATTTATCATTTATTATTTCAGATTCTGTATGTATATTTTATTAATATCATTTTCGACCGGTGTAGAGCGTTTCTTGTAATCTCCCATTCCAAATTTTAATAGTATTTTGTCGATGTATCTCGGTTGATTCATCGTGACAAGTCCTGTGCTTTGAGTAAATTCTATCCCCCAAAACCAGGATATTTTGCCGAGATCGGTCATTTTGAATCTTTTACTTAATTTGTTCTTAACATCGGTTAACATTATGTCACAATTTGATGCGATTAAAATATCATCGACCCACAAAACCAAAATCAGTAGTTTATCGTCTTTGTGTTGGGTATATAAACAGGGGTCTGCAGCGCATTGTCTAAATTGTTGTTTAATAATATAATCATGAAATACTGTGTTCCAACACCGAGAACTCTGCTTTAGACCATATAATGACTTGTTAAGTTGCCACACGCTATTTTTATTTTTCATTATAAATCCCTCTGGAGGGGTAATATAAATTTCACAGTCTATTGGCTCATTCAAATAAACATTTTTTTACGTCCATTTGATGGATGTTTAGGTCATATTGTGATGCGACCTGCAGTAAAACTCTGATTGTCGTTAGGTTTGTGGTCGGTGAAAACGTAGAAAAATATTCTATACCGTAAATCTGAGAGTACCCTTTAGCAACAAATCTAGCTTTGTACTGTTCTACGCCTGATGCTGTAGTCTTTTTTGTAAAGACCCATCTTGTAGAAATAACATGTTTATCTTTTGGGAGAGGCACTACCGTATAGGTATCATTTTCGGTTAAAGCATCTATTTCTTTTTTCATGGAAATTTTCCATTCATCACAATGTTCTGAATTAATTGCTTCGTTAAAGCTTTTTGGCGCATTTTACATAGAATAGCAATAGTCGTTTTGATAATCTTTTATATTGTCGACCACAAAAAAATCGGGTCGCCTTCTATTTCTTTTGGGATATCTTTCGACTTTATCATCACCATCATCACATCATCATCATCATTATGGATACTCTTGTATCCGTGAATTATTTTGCTTTCATTTGTTTTAATAATTTGAGGAAATATAATTTCATCTTCTTCATATGACGGGGTATTGTCTTTAAAATTAAACGTGTCTGTGAATTTTACACATCGGGTTCTTTTTATTTTATTTTTCTCTGGAAAAAAATATTAAATTGGCTGGACTGTTTTTATTGTATTCAAGAAATATACCTCTGTCGGCTTTCATATTCAATTTACTCTTTTGATCTATATATGCGAAGCAAGCTGAACCAAATATATGCATTCTGCTTAAATTTTTTTTTACCACAGACAGATTCATATGGATTTTTAGATAGTGTTTTGTTAAAGCACTTGTTGCGTATATAGGCTGCCGCCATAAGTGCATTTGAATCAAAACTCCTCAAAACCTCTGGATATAGTTCTATTTGTGCCACATTTTGCTGAGGCGGGCAGCAATTTAAATAACCACCCACTTATGCATAAAAAATATTGTAACAATAGTGTAGCGGGAATTTTGTAACTTGGATTACTTGGGGGGATGGTTCATCAAGAACTTGAAGACAATCAGGTTGTAGTCAGCTGGAAAGCAGGCAATCGGAAGAGCGTTCCACATGCGTGCAGTTCTAAGAGAGAAGCTTTGTTCATGGAATCTCCATTTAGGTTCAAACACACAGATAAAGAGTGTGGGAAATTATTGATAGTGGTTTTGGTAAGACGAGTGTTTTTCGTGAAAGTTTGGCAAGGGGAGACCATAGATTGACGCTCTGGTGAGCATTTGCCATGAAAATAACGATAAAGCAGAGACAGGATCGGAACGTCTTATTACAAGAAATGGATGTAAGAGTGACATAGAAAATAACAAACACACTGTCCTATTAATATATATATATATATATATTATGTCTCCTTCCACACTATTTTTACAAATATAGTTCTATTTTGTTTTTTTTAATAAAAAACATCGTACTATAGAATTAATCATTGGAAACGAATATGGACCCCGGTGTATTTTGCGTCGTACCTGAACTCTAATTCCTATTAATATTTTTAACATCTATAATTTTCAAGTCAGAAATAAAGATCAAATCGCTAAAGAACATCTAAGAGTGTTATGAGAAAATAATTTATATATTTATACTGCGATATTTGATTCTAACTAGCATACTTTTTGTATTCCTCCATTATATTTTTAACTGTCATCAGATAAATCGATATTTCATTCGTAATAGCCTTATTTGTATAATTTCATTACACTTTAAACAAGCGAAAATTTTGTTCTATTCTGTTCTTTTTATATTAAGAATTTTAGGCTATGAAACCTTTTAAA
The DNA here is from genome assembly GCF_053919585.1 of Euprymna scolopes. Taxonomy (NCBI): domain Eukaryota; kingdom Metazoa; phylum Mollusca; class Cephalopoda; order Sepiida; family Sepiolidae; genus Euprymna; species Euprymna scolopes. The sequence goes on from NW_027633546.1 coordinate 401,887, forward strand.
TAGATACATAATATTATCTGAAAGTACATTGTCAGTTAAAGCCATTGTAACAGATAAACTATCCTATGAATTTAAGAGAGAATACAATAGAAATTATAACATGTAAATTATACTATAAATATAAGAAAGAATAGAATTGCAATTATAACATATAAACTATCTTATACATTTAAGAAATCATACAACAGAAATTATAACATAAACTATCCTATGAATTAAAGGGAGAATAAAGTAGCAATTATAACATATAAACTATTCTATGAATTTAAGAGAGAATACAATAGCAATTATAACATAAAATATCCTATGAATTAAAGGGAGAATGCAATAGCAATTATAACATATGTACTATCCTATGAATTTAAGAGATAATACAATAGCAATTATAACAAACTATTCTATGAATTTAAAAAAGAATACAATAGCACTTATGACATATAAACTATCCTATAAATTTAAGAGATTATACAATAGCAATTATAACATAAAATATCCTATCACTTAAGACAGAATACAATAGAAATAACATAAACTATGAATTAAAGAAAGTATATAATAAGTATCTATTAAAAAGCTTGCCCTATGTCTGAATACTCTATGTAAAATTTAAAAAGTTTAGACCAAGAATTGGCTGAGTAATTTGGTAGAGACTGCAGAGGTCAATTTTTTAAAACTTTGACTCGAATTAAAAATATTGATTTATGTTTAAGTAACCTACATCTAAAATTCAAAATGTTTAGACAAGTCAGCTTGTATTGAAATGAAAATTTCCAATCCAAACAAAAGGGGATGTAGGTATAGGTAGATGAGAATCCTACAGACAAAGACATGTCAACGTGTATTCTAATGAAAATTTCTAAGTCCATACAATAGAGCACGTAGGTATAGGTAGATGAGAATCCTATAGACCAAGACAAGTCAACGTGTATTCATTTGAAAATTTCTAAGTCCAAACAAGAGGGGATGTAGGTATAGGTAGATAAAAACCTTATAGGCTCAGACATGTCAGCATGCATTCAAGTGAAAATTTCTCTCTAATAAAGAGGGGGTGTAGGTATCAGTAGATGAGAAGCTACTTCACCAAGACATGTCAGCGTGTATTCAATTGAAAATTTCTAACTCCAAACCATAGAGAACGTAGGTATAGGTAGATGAGAATCCAACAGACCAACACAAGTCAACGTGTATTCAAACACAAATTTCTAAGTCCAAACAAGAGGGGATGTAGGTATCGTGAGATGAGAAGCTACTAGACAAAGACGAGTCAGCTTGTATTCAAATGAAAATTTCTAATCCAAACAAAAGGGTATGTAAATATAGGTAGATGAGAAGCTACTAGACCAAAACATGTCAGCGTGTATTCAATTGAAAATTTCTAACTCCAAAAGAGGGGATGTTGGTACCGGTAGAAAAGAAGCTAATAGGCCATGACGTGTCAGCATGTATCCAACTGAAAATTTCTAAATCTAAACAAGAGGGGATGTAGGTACCGGTAGATAAGAAGCTTATTGGCCAAGACACGTCAACGTGTATTCGATTGAAAATTTCTTAGTCCAAACAAGAGAGGATGAAGGTCCCGGTAGATGGGAAGCTTATAGACCAAGACACGTCAACGTGTATTAAAATTTCTATGCTCAAACAAGAGAGTATATAGGTAGCGGTAAATAAGAAGCTAGTAGACCGAGACATGTCAACATGTATTCAATTGACAATTTCTAAGTCCAAACAAGAGAGGGTGTAGGTATAGGTAGATGAGAAGCTAATAAACCAACAGTCAACACATGTCAGCGTGTATTCAAGTGAAAATTTCTAACTCCAAACTATAGAGAACGTAGGTATATGTAGATGAGAATCCAATAGACCAGGACGAGTCAACGTGTATTCAAACACAAATTTCTAAGTCCAAACAAGAGGGGATGTAGGTATCGGGAGATGAGAAGCTACTAGACCAAGACTCGGCTTGTATTCAAATGAAACTTTCTAATCCAAACAAAAGGGGATGTATGTATTGATAGATGAGAATCCTATAGACAAAGACATGTCAGAAATTTCCATTGGAATACACGCTAAGTCCAAACAATAGAGTACGTAGGGATAGGAAGATAAAAATCCTATAGACCAAGACAAGTAAACGTGTATTCATTTGAAAATTTCTAAATCAAAACAAGAGGGGATGTAGGTATACGTAGATGAGAAGCTAATAGACAAACACAGGTCAGCGTGTATTGAAATACAACTTTCTAAGTCCAAACAACAGGGAATGTAGGTATCGGGAGATGTGAAGCTCCTAGACCAAGACAAGTCAGCTTGTATTGAAATGAAAATTTCCAATCCAAACAAAAGGGGATGTAGGTATAGGTAGATGAGAATCCTACGGACAAAGACATGTAAGCGTGTATTCAAATGAAAATTTCTAAGTCGATACAATAGAGGACGTAGATATAGGAAGATAAGAAACTAATAGGCCAAGACAAGTCAAAGTGTATTCAATTGAAAATTTCTAAGTCCAAATAATAGGGGATGTAGGTAGGGTAGATAAGAGGCTGATAGACCAAGACATATCAGCGTGTATTCAATTGAATATTTCTAAGTCCTAACAAGAGGGGATGTAGTTATAGGTAGATAACAAGCTTATAGGTCAAGACAAGTAAACGTGTATTTAAATGAAACTTTCTAAATCAAAACAAGAAGGGATGTAGATATAGGTAGATGAGAAGCCAATAGACCAAGATAAGTCAACGTGTATTCAATTGAATATTTCTAACTCCAAATAAGAGCAGATGTAGCTACCGGTAGATAAGAAGCTGATAGGCCAAGACAAGTCAAAGTGTATTCAATTGAATATTTCTAAGTCCAAACATAGAGGATGTACGTATAGGCTGATGAAAACCTATAGACCAAGACAAGTCAACGTGTGTTCAATTGAAAATTTCTAAGTCAAAACAAGACGGGATGTAGGTATTGGTAGATAAGAAGCTAATAGGCCAAGATATATCAGCGTGTATTCAATTGAATATTTCTAAGTCCTAACAAGAGGGGATGTAGTTATAGGTAGATAACAAGCTTATAGGCCAAGGCAAGTCAACGTGTATTCAATTGAAAATTTCTAAGTCAAAACAAGACGGGATGTAGGTACCGGTAGATAAGAAGCTACTAGACTAAGACATGTCAGCGTGTATTCAAATGAAAATTTCTTAGTCCAAACAAGAGGGGATGTAGGTATAGGAAGATGAGAATCCTATAGACCAAGACAAGTCAACGTGTATTCAAATGAACATCTCTAAGGCCAAACAAAGGGGAATGTAGGTATAGGTAGATGAGAATCTAATAGGCCAAGACAAGTAAACGTGTATTCAATTGAATATTTCTATGTCCAAACAAGAGAGGATGTAGGTATAGGTAGATAAGAAGCTAATAGGCCAAGACAATTCAACGTGTATTCAAATGAAAATTTCTAAGTCAAAACAAGAGGGGATGTAGGTATTGGCAGATAAGAAGCTACTAGACAAAGACATGTCAGCGTGTATTAAAATGAAAATTTCCAAGTCCAAACAGTAGAGGGTGTAGGTATCGACAGATGAGCATCCTATAGACAAAGACAAGTGAACATGTATTCAATTGAAAATTTCCAAGTTCAAACAAGAGGGGATGTAGGTACCGGTAGATGAGAAGCTAATAGGCCATGACGTGTCAGTGTGTATTTAGGTGAAAATTTCTAAGTCCAAACAAGAGGAGACGTAGGTATGGGTAGATGAGAAGCTAATAGGCCAAGACATGTCAGCATGTATTCAATTGAAAATTTCTAAGTTCAAAACAGTGTAAGAAAGTATCTGGAATGCCCGATCGAGCCTGCTGCCACCTTGGGTACATGTAGACGTTGCAAAATGCTTTCTAATCTGCTAGGCCCATCGAGACTTAGTTTTTTTCTTTCTCTGGACCGTGTAGGTTGGCGTCTGGAAGTGCCCGATCTGCGCCTACTCTTACCTTGACATATCAACGTGTATTCAAGTTGACACTACTAAGTTCAAAACGGGCGTTAGGTACCGGTAAATGTGAAGATTATCAATCTAGACATGTTGAAATTTATGTTCACACATAGGGGATGGCGAGAGGGGGAATAGGGATAAAGAATAAAAAGAGAGAGATAGACAGATCTAGATAAATACAGAGGTATAAACTGAGACAGGGAACACAAGCATTGTTTTTACTGGTTAATTTTACACCAGAATACACTTTTAGATTTTATGTAGATTTTTTTCTGTAGGGAACAAGCAAATAGCACACATAATATCTAGACATAAATATATACATAAAACAATTAGTTATGAGATATATCTGAACTACTCCAAAAAGACAATAATAATGAATATCATCACTCACCTTTGAAAATTATCCAGGCTGTATGCCTACTTACATTCCATCAAACACCAGAAAATCATGATCCATTGTTTGGTTGACTTTTTATTTTGTTTAATTTTTTTTTTTCTTTTCATACACATTTGTAATTGTGTCTTGCTTTAATCAAGTATTTTTTTTAGTTAACCTGTGGTGTTGGGAGAGGGGTTAACATGAATCAATCGGAGAGAAGTTAACATGAATCAATTTTGCTTAAACATTTTTTTTAATATATATGTATATATTAGTTTACGGAGTCATTGCAGTACCAAGTCTGACACTGTAATTGCTTGAAAAGTATTGCATTGGGAAGGGTTCTTTTATTTATTTTTTTTTTTTCTTGAGGTGTGCGGGAATTTCAGTAGGGGAAGTTTCTGCTGATTTCAGGTTCCAAGACAGTAAAGTTGTATTTTATTGTTTGTGCATCAATTTCTTACAGATTTTTTTGTGTTATGAAGTGAAAATGAATGACTTGCAAAGACATTTACATGTTTGCATTCTTTTTTATTTTTTAATTCTTCACTTTTTTTTTGTTTTAATGTCCCAAGAGTGAACGAAGACGGATAAGTCTTATTCAGCAGAGTGGAAAAAAAAACAGGGTACTTTTGGCTGTCCTCAATAGATCTGTCCAGAGTAAAATGTGTCCAAGTTATTGCCCTAATAAAGTGAGAACCATACCCCAAAACTAATGCAGAACTCTACTTATGTATTGCACAGCTACAAGAGCTAACTTGTCTAGGATAAGTGCCATATAAATTTGCAAAACTCACTATATAGCTCTACTTATTAACCGATATGAACTTAAATTGCCGAACATGTCTCAAAAATTTTCTACAGAGCTCTACTTAGAAATGAGCACTCTCAAAGAATTTGTCCAACATAATTTTGAAATATGTTTTTTTTAAGTTACCATAGAGCTCCCAAATAGGAAACTTGTTTCAAATTCTTGTCATATGTATATGTATATATTTTTAAAAAACTACAGTATATCTATCCTTATGTATTGACATTTATGTTTTCAAAACATACTGCAGAGCTCTTCATGTTTTCTGAATTTTATGCCTTCATCTATTAATGTATTGAGCACTCTCAAAGTATATTCGTGTAGCTGAATTGCCATACATGTTTTCTGAAAGTCTATATTTAGCTCGACTAATGTATTGAACACTGTCAAAATAAATTTATGCAGTTGAAATGCCATGTCTGTTTCTCAAATGTTTTATTTAGCTCTACTAATATATTGAGCACCCTGGAAGTAGATTTGTCTAAAATAATTGCCAAAATGTTTCCAAATCTTACTACAAAGCTCTATAAATTCATTGAGCACTCTCAAAGTAAATTCGTCTTGCATAATTAAACAATGCAATTTTAAAATTTACTACACAGCTATACTAAACTATGGAGCACATGCAAGCATCATTGGCATATATGTTTTAAACTTACAAAAGAGCTTTACTCGAAGTAAATTTGTCTAGAATAAATGAGAAAAATTCTTTCAAATCTTTCCACAGGAGTCTACCACAGTATTAAGCACTCTGGTAATTACTTTTCTAGCATACTCGCAATACACAATTTTAAAACTCACTACAGAGCTGTACTTATCTATTTTGCAGTCTCAAAGAATTTTGGATCGCATAACAGAAATTTATATTTTTCACATAACTTCAAAGCTTAACTCATACATTGAGCACTCTTAAAGGAAATTTCTCTGCTATAAATGACAAATGTTTTCAAAACTAAATACAGAGTTTGGAAAAAAGAGCTGATATTATTACAGGTTACTTTTCTTCAAATAGATATAAACGAGCGTTATACAAGAGTGCTCAATAAGACATAGAGCAATAAAGACATTTTATTTAGATTTTTACTTAATGATTACACTATCAATAGTGCTCAAAACTAGACAGAGCTGATATTATAAAACGTTTATTTTATTACAGGTAAATAAATATTAAGATTTAACCAGAGTTATATAAGAGTGCTCAATAAGACATAGAACAATAAAGACATTTTATTTAGAGTTTTACTTAATAATTACACTTTAAATAGTGCTCAACACTAGAAAGAGCTGATATTATCAAACGTTTATATTAATGAAAGAAAATTATATGTGAGTGCTTTATCATACATAGAGCAATATTGACATTTTAGATTTTTCATTGAGAATTCATAAAAATGTGAATAAAATTAGTAAAATGTATATTATAATATGTCATTAAAACAATACAAAAAAGTGTGGCCATCTAAATTGACGTATGCATTTTTTAACTTATTAACTTGCTCTACTGATGTATTGAGCACTCTACATATAAGTCCTGTCATTTCAATTTCTATATATATATTTTAAATCTTAACAGTTAGCTCTACTAATGCATTGAGCACTCTAGCAGTAGCTCTTGTCATCTAAATTCCATACATATTTCCAAAAATTTAACAACTATCTCTACTAATTCATTAATCACTGTATATATTTATCTTTCTGTCTCTCATTATCTATCTATCTATCTATCTATCTATAAAAGTGAAAATGTCTGTCTGTGTATGTGTGTGTAAATTTTCCTACGCAATAACCTTTCAATTTTTAGTCTACAGACTCAAAATTTGATATACAGGGTACTGAGATATGTGAAAATCTGTGATCAGTTTTTGGACAGAAATTTGGCGATTAAGGGGTCAAAGTTCAACGATTTGAACTTTGAGAACTCTACAAAACTCCTCCGACAATTATGGGTCTGAACACTTGAAATATTAGATATAGGTTCCTTAAACATGGCTCTAACTTAATAACTTGATTCGAGCACAAAACAATAAATTTTAAGGGTTCATAATAGGGGTCAAACTTGAAAAAATTGACGGTTTTTTTTTTTTTTTTTTTTTGGTTGGGGTGGGGTGTAGCATACAACGCCAAAAAACCGGGCAACGCCGGGAACCCATGCTAGTATATATATATTCAACTGAGAATTTTTATATAGATCACATAATTATTAGAAGTGTTTGTATATAGATCACATAATTATTAGAATTTTTTTTCCATCAATTTTTTGACTTGGGTTATCTTTTTTTAATTGACACATGAAAAAAATCTATGTGCTATTCAAGACAAGAAATAAAAGAAATAAAGAAAATTCTTACCTGTTACCTCCCAGGTGTTATCTTCACTTTTTCTCTTTTCTGGTTCTTGCTGAAACTCATGGCAATTTAATGTTTGTTTGTGTTCTTTGTTACATATATATATAATTTTTACTGTGATGATTTTTTTCTTTTAATTATTTAAAAACATTTTTTTAGATTTATATAATAAAGAGAGACAATAATATAACTAGTGGATCTTTTTTAATGATATATTTAACTTTCTGGCTATGATCAAACACCTATGTACTTTTTTTGTAGTTGCATAAGTTAGCTGATGAGAAGAAATACAAGCAGAACTGCATTCATTTAAATAAAGCTAATAGTTTAGAATTTGATTGTACCCAGATGTGCATGTACACAAAGAAAGAAACACTTACTTGAGGACTTCTGTAACTACAGGAAACATGTGGCAGCCAGGATAGGTGATGCTGCTGGATTCAGTTGTTTTTTTCCAATCCACATAATTCTCACAACAGCTGATAGTAGAATTCCATCATGATCAAGAGGAGTACATGAAATTACAAGAAATACACACAGAAGGAAAGAAAAAGAATACTTACTCTACTTCTATGACAATGATTGCTGCAAAGACTTTGAGATGCTAATGTTGGAAGAAACAAATAGACATACATCATACAGAGTTTGATTGTACCCAGATGTGCTTTAACGCAAAGAAAGAAATACTTGATTCAAACTGTACAGCACATGTGGAGACAGGAACGGTGATGCTGCTAGGTTTCGTTGCTTGTTCCAATCTATAAAAAACAGATCATATTTATAGTGTTGATAATCTACTGCTGTATGAAAGCTCGAACAATGGAAACAGTTAAATTAAATTTTCACATCACAAAGATTGAAATCGAAATAGAAAGAAGAAAGGGTGATACTATACTCATCTTCCTGTCGGAGCAGACCACTTGCTGGTGACTGTTCGTTCGCCATTAAACTGGAAAGTAAAAAAAAAAAAGAGGTTCCGCCTGGGAAAGCTCTCGTCTGGGCAGCGAGGTGATGAACTCCCGAAAGGAGGGGCACTATATAAAAACAAGCTTTGCTGCAAACATCTCCTAAAAAGCGGTTTCTACTCAGAATAACAGGCGGAGCAGAAAACAGAGGTGTTCTCTCTACCCAACAGGATTTGTAAAGATACCACTAGTTTGTGTTCATAAGACGGCGATGATCGCTCACAAAACTGGCATTCCTACTATCATATCGGAGGACGGTCATATATAATTGCACTACCATTTCGTATCAGAGGACCGTCATATATAAATGCACTACCATACCGTTTCGGAGTTTGTAGACAGTAGGAATAATAAAAGCGGCCTTAAAGCGGCTTGTGAGCACACAATCTAGTCGAACTCTAGTCGTCCTTGGTCGAGTCGAGGCAAGCATGCATTACATAGTAACACGAGCACGTGTCGCCTGCTTAGAGGGTAGCCCCCATGGGGAGATTCGAAAGCGCACCTCACAGCGGAACAGCTTCGGAACCAATCGGACCGTACCCAGACTTGCAGCTATTTGTTAACTTGGAAGTGGAGTCAACACCCTGACACTGAGAATAGAGCTTTCGAAAAGCTCAAACCCAGTTGCATGCAAAGTCGGGGAAACTGGGAGCAGGCTGGGGAGAACACGCTCAATTGGGGCCTTGGAAGCAAACGGGAGGCCCATTTTTCTCTTTCGTTCGGTTTACATCTTTCGGGTATTGTTCTCCTTTCAGCCTGCCCCCCTTCACGCCTTTTTGCTCGCCACATGCAAGCGTATAAAAAGACGACCAGATGACGGACGCAACAAACTCATGCCGACATTTTCTGGATTTCTTTTTTGCCAGAGCCCATTTAGCCGTGTAGCTGTTAAACTACAACGTTACACCCCCCTACCACGGTGAGGATAGGGTTGGACTTTAGGGGGGAAAATACACATCCACAATTACTAATCTTACTATTCGCGTGCTTTACATTAAGGTTAGGAAAAGGAGTTAAAACTAAAAAATTATACAAAATACTGTCAGAAACACACCCAATATTTGTCCGCCTATCTGACCGGAACATATATTAAGTGAGTTTATAATAGCATTTTGTATAATTTTCTAGTTTAAACTCATTTTAACTTCACGTATTCAAGAGAAATCTCGCCAACATTTGTCTTCTTTAAATATATCGATAAACACTGAATGTTTTTCGAACATAAACATAAACGTCCTGTTTTTTTTTATTAACAATAAAAATATCAATTAAATAAAATACTTTAGAAGACTACCTAACATTTGGAATATGACAAAACATTTCAAAGACAGTTACAGAAAAAAATTTTTTTTTAAAAACCGTTAGAGAAATTTGGCGGTCGGCGGTATTTTTTATTAAAAATTAAAATGTCTAATAGAAAAAGTACCTAACGTTTGGAATATGACAAAACATTTAAAAGACAGTTACAGAAAAATGATAAATAAAATTAAAAAAAAAAAAAACGTCAGAGAAATTTGGCGGTCGGCGGTATTTTTATTAAAAATTAAAATATCTAATAGACAAAGTACCTAACGTTTGGAATATGACAAAACATTTCAAAGACAGTTACAGAAAAATAATAAATAAAATTAAAAAAAAAAAAAAAACCCGTATGAGAAATTTGGCGATCGGCGGTATTTTTATTAAAAATTAAAATGTCTATTAAAAAAACATTTGGAATATGAAAAAACATTTCAAAGACAGTTACAGAAAAATAAATAAAAATTAAAAAAAAAAAAACCGTTAGAGAAATTTGACGGTCGGCGGTATTTTTTTTATTAAAAATTAAAATGTCTAATAGAAAAAGTACCTAACGTTTGGAATATGACAAAAAATTCCAAAGACAGTTACAGAAAAATAATAAATAAAATTTAAAAAAAAAACCGTTAGAGAAATTTGGCGGTCGGCGGTATTTTTTATTAAAAATTAAAATATCTATTTGAAAAAGTACCAACCGTTTGGAATATGACAAAACATTTCAAAGACAGTTACAGAAAAATAAATAAAATTTAAAAAAAACCGTTAGAGAAATTTGGGGGTCGGCGGTATTTTTATTAACAATTAAAATGTCTAATAGAAAAAGTACCTAACGTTTGGAATATGACAAACCATTTCAAAGACGGTTACAGAAAAATAATATATAAAATTTTAAAAAAAGCCGTTAGAGAAATTTGGCGGTCGGCAGTATTTTTATTAAAAAGTAAAATATCTAATAGAAAAAGTACCTAACGTTTGGAATATGACACAACATTTCAAAGACAGTTACAGAACAATAAATAAAATTTAAAAAAAAAAAACCGTTAGAGAAATTTGGCGGTCGGCGGTATTTTTTATTAACAATTAAAATGTCTAATAGAAAAAGTACCTAACGTTTGGAATATGACAAAACATTTCAAAGACAGTTACAGAAAAATAATATATAAAATTAAAAAAAAAGCCGTTAGAGAAATTTGGCGGTCGGCGGTATTTTTATTAAAAATTAAAATATCTAATAGAAAAAGTACCAAACGTTTGGAATATGACAAAACATTTCAAAGACAGTTACAGAAAAATAAATAAAATGTAAAAAAAAAAAACCGTTAGAGAAATTTGGCGGTCGGCGGTATTTTTATTAAAAATTAAAATATCTAATAGAAAAAGTACCTAACGTTTGGAATATGACAAAACATTTCAAAGACAGTTACAGAAAAATAAATAAAATTAAAAAAAAAAAACCTTTAGAGAAATTTGGCGGTCGGCGGTATTTTTTATTAAAAATTAAAATATCTATTTTAAAAAGTACCAACCGTTTGGAATATGACAAATCATTTCAAAGACAGTTACAGAATAATAAATAAAATTAAAAAAAAAAAAAAACCGTTAGTGAAATTTGGCGGTCGGCGGTATTTTTTATTAAAAATTAAAATATCTAATAGAAAAAGTACCTAACGTTTGGAATATGACAAAACATTTCAAAGACAGTTACAGAAAAATAATTAATAAAATTAAAAAAAGAAACCGTTAGAGAAATTTGGCGGTCGGCGGTATTTTTATTAACAATTAAAATATCTAATAGAAAAAGTACCTAACGTTTGGAATATGACAAAACATTTCAAAGACAGTTACAGAAAAATAAATAAAATTTAAAAAAAAACCGTTAGAGAAATTTGGCGGTCGGCGGTATTTTTATTAACAATTAAAATGTCTAATAGAAAAAGTACCTAACGTTTTAAATATGACAAACCATTTCAAAGACAGTTACAGAAAAATAAATAAAATTTAAAAAAAAACCGTTAGAGAAATTTGGCGGTCGGCGGTATTTTTATTAACAATTAAAATGTCTAATAGAAAAAGTACCTAACGTTTGGAATATGACAAAACATTTCAAAGACAGTTACAGAAAAATAAATAAAATTAAAAAAAAAAAAGCCGTTAGAGAAATTTGGCGGTCGGCGGTATTTTTTTTATTAAAAATTAAAATATCTATTAGAAAAACTAACGTTTGGAATATTCTATCCAAGAAAACACGGTCTATAAACTGCACAATTGTCACGCTAATTCTACAGTTTACGGACCGGCCTTAAATAATAACATTATATGCGTGCTTTCATCTAACAAATTATAAAAAAACGTTAATTTCTATTTAAATTGAAATATTCTAGCCAAGAAAAACACGGTCTATAAACTGCACAAGTGAATCTCACATGTGATTATTTTTTTTATTACCAACAATATAATTATGATTTTTTTGTTATTTCAATAAATAAAAATAAAAAAGCGATGTGAATATTTGAAATTAAATAAAACTGAAATAAAATTATAAATGAAAAAAAAAGGTGTGGTCATACTAAGAAATCTCATTTGATTAATTCTATAGTTTACGGACCGGCCTGAAATAATAATATGTGTGTAATATGTGTATCTAAACTGCACAAGTGTCACGCTTTCTAACAGTATAAAAATTAAATATAAAAAGACGTTAAACTTGAAAATACTGTAAACTACACAAGTGTCGAAATTTGAAAAGAAATTCGACGTGTTTGTGAACTGTGCTCATACTAACAACGTTCATTTGAACACTTGTGCAGTTTACACATCTGAAATAAATGCGTCGTCTACTTTTGGATTTTGAAACGATGAAAATGTGTTGTTACCTTAAATTTGTTTGACATCAGAGAAGCAAACAGAAATATAGCAGCGGCAGGGCGTCGGGTTAGCTGGGTCTCCTGGCCGGTCATCTATTATTCTGGAAACTCTTCTCGCTGCCACGGTCAAACTGAATTTCGAGCCCGTTTTAGGGCTCTTTTATATTTCATTATCGGCGTGAAAACCGTTAACTTTTTCCGGGAAAAATCGAAGTTCGTAGTCGACGTTACAACCTTTTTACCTTTTATGGAGTTTGTGTTACGTAGCTGCCTTTTCATTGGTTGATTTAAACTTGTTTGGTTTGAAGTGGGATGTGGACACACGCACACACACACACACACACACACACACACACACACACACACACACACACACAAGTTTATAGAGACCGAGAGGGCGAGAGAGAGAGGGAGGGAGAAAGAGAGAGAGAGAGAAAGAGAGAGAGGGGGGGTTAGCACCCGAAACTTTAAAAAGTGATAAAAATATTAAAAAAACATTGTATTTTATACATCTATCTATCTATCTCTCTCCCTCTCTCTCTCTCTCTCCTCTCTCTCTCTCTCTCTCTCTCTCTCTCTCTCTATATATATATATATATATATATATATATATATATATATATATATATATATATATATATTTATATACATATATGTAGAATTTTCGGCCGAAATTTAAAAAATTAAAACAACAAAAACATTCATATATTTCACAATAATTTCATATAAAGATGAATATCTATATTAAAAGAATTATTATTGTAATAATTAAGAAAATCTAGCAAACGTTGGTGCTTATATAGATCGGCCCCCATGGCCGTAAACATTGGTTCACACCAGTCCCTCTCGCTGAAGTCAACTGCAAATAAAGACATTATTTTTTATGCTTATTTGAGGAGTGACAGCTCGTAAAATAACAAGAGAAGAATTTATCTCCCATAGCAAAACATAACATTGGTTAACTGCCCTACAAATTTTGAATGACCTCGAATGGCCTTAAACTTATGTGTGCTCATGTAAGATATTACTTGCTTGAAATGGAAATGAATTGTATAGCATGTACAGTTTACTACGAAGTTCTGTTTCAGCATTAAATAACTGCAAAAAACAGTTGAAGTAAGAGTCAAAGCCAAACCATCTTCAAAATAACTTTCAACTTTCAGAATTTAAAAGTAATTTTTAAGTCTTTAAACTGTTGAATAGAAATTAATTTGTTGAGGGAACAGAAGACAAAATAGTGAACAGCTGTTGCGATAACGCAAACTGATTTGCAATGCTTATTAAAATAGGAGGCTGGAAATCTGGGAATGATGGTTAGTTGCCTCCCTACGAGGGCAGAGTTTGACACAGGATCGATTTTAATGTGAGAAAATCCAGCTCTCCGTCTATTTGTTTTATTTAAATATTTTATTTCTCGATGGGGGGGGGATAAGTCTAGGAATGGTGGTGTTATCGAAGGAGGGGAAAAATCTGGACACTGCCACGGAAAACAAAATATTATGACAAAAAATAAATTTGACGGAGGACGAATTTTTCTCAAGATTTAAAATGTGAAACTTCATTCGATGGTCCATAAATTTTACGTTTTGTTTGTTTTGATTTTTTTTTTTTTTTGCTTCGTGAAATGAAAATCCTCGGAAACTGCAGTGAATACGATTCTAATGTTTACGTTACGCAGTCTTGCTATCGTATAGAAAAGTCGGTACTTAGTAGCATACAGGGTAATTTTTAAAGGTGGAGACCAGAGAAGAAGGCGAAAAAATAATAAAATAGTTTTATATTATTTTTATTAATTATTAATAAATGAAATGAATCATTTCTATTTAAAATCCATTACGTATTATGCATGCAAAATTTAAAAAAAATGCTTCAAATGCATGTGAAGAAGCTAAAGCAAAACTAAATGAATTTGACCTGATGTCGAGTTTATCTAAAAGCGACACCCGATTTTTCACTTGAAATTATTCCTCGTTCAATATATAGTTATATTCAGTTATCATATAATATTTATTAATAATAATATTAATTAATATTTAACAAAAACAACATGATATCATTTTGAATGACTATGCAGAATTTTTATCGCATTTTTTTTTACTGCGATCTTTAAACATTATCGTGTACTTTCACCTAACAATTTAAAAAAACATAGCATAAAAACTGAATCTAATGTGAAACTCTACTAAAATATAGCACGTACCGAAAAGTCGTTTTTATTTGTGTTCAAACTCGGGAATCTTTTTATTTGTTTTCAGACTCGGGAATCTTTTTATTTGTGTTCTGACTCGGGAATCTTTTCATTTGTGTTCTGACGTGGTAATCTTTTTATTTGTGTTCTGACTCGGGAATCTCATAATTTGTGTTCACACTCGGGAATCTTTTTATTTGTGTTCACCCTCGGGAATCTTTTTATTTGTGTTCCGACTCGGGAATCTTTTTATTTGTGTTCCAACTCGGGAATCTTTTTATATTATATTTGATACGGGAATCTTTTTATCTTTGTTCTTATTCGGGAATCTTTTTTATTTGTGTTCTTACTCGGGAATCTTTTTATTATTGTTGTGAATCGGGGATGTTTTCATTCATATTTGAGGCGGAAATTTTTGTTATTCGTGTTTTTTTTTTCACGAATCTTATATTCATGATCTGACTCTGGAATCTATTTTTCATATACAAATTCAGGAACCTTTTTATGCATGGTTTTACCCTGTAATCATTTTATTCGTGTTCTGATACAGAAATTTTTTTATGTTTTCAACTTGATAGCTTTTTTATTCGTGTTCTGATTAAGGATTTTTTTTTTATTCGTGTTCAAACTCGGAAATCTTTTTATTCGTTTTCCAACTCGGGAAACTTGTGCTTCATTTTGAAAATGGGTTGATATGCCATAAAACCATGAAAAGTAAATGGCCGGATTGCACCTGACATTAAATGTGTCTAACTTGACTTTCCACTCAAATAGATATTCGCCATTTTGATCCCGTTCAGATATATACATGAAGAATACTCTTATTAACGTGCTAGTGCGAAGATCTGAGTGGCGACAAATTGTCGGGTGTCAGCGTTCTTGTTACTATTAACGTACTAGTGCAAAGATCTGAGTTAAATGAAATAGATTAAAAATGGCTCGGCAAAGTTGTATCTGAACTTTTTATTCTATGAAACTTAAGATTAATAAAACGAAATAATCGAGACCCGTGGAAATGCCACGGCGAATATTTCGAATTCAATAAAACAAAACGGAAGAATAGTCAACAAATAGGAAATTTAATAAAACATAAAAACTGAATCTAATGTGAAACTATCTAAAATAAAGCCCGTACCGAATCATCTTTCTTATTCGTGTTCTGACTCGGGAATCTTTATATCTGTTTTCCGGCTCCGGAATAGTTTTATTTGTGTTCAGACTCGGGAATCTAATAAGTTGTGTTCCGACTCGGGAATCTTTTTATTTGTGTTCACACTCAGGAATCTTTTTATTTGCGTTCCTACTCGGGAATCTTTTTATTTGTGTTCCGACTCGGGAATCTTTTTATTTGTTTTCCGACTCGGGAACCTTTTAATTTATGTTCAGACTCGGGAATCTTTTTATTTGTGATCTGACTCGGGAATCTTTTTATTTGTGTTCCGACTCGGGAATCTTTTATTTGTGTTCCGAATCGGGAATATTTTTATTTGTGTCCAACTCGGGAAATTTTTTTATTGTGTCCCGACTCGGGAATCTTTTTATTTGTGTCCCGACTCGGGAATCTTTTTATTTGTGTCCCGACTCGGGAATCTTTTTATTTGTGTTCCGACTCGGGAATCTTTTTATTTGTGTCCTGACTCGGGAATCTTTTTATTTGTGTTCACACTCAGGAATCTTATTATTTTGTTCCAACCCAGGAATCATTTTATTTGTGTTCTTACACGGGAATTTTTTGATTTGTGATCACACTCGGGAATCGTTTTATTTGTGTTCCGACTCGGTAATTTTTTTAATTTGTGTTCAGACTCGGGAATCTTTTTATTTGTGTTCTGACTTGGTAATCTTTTTATTTGTGTTCCGACTCGGGAATCCTTTCATTTGTGTTCACACTCTGGAATCTGTTTATTTTTGTTCTGAGTCGGGAATCTTTTTGTTTATATTCCGACTCGGGAATCTTTTTATTTGTGTTACGACTCGGTAATTTTTTTTATTTGTGTTCTGACTCGGGAATCTTTTTATTTGTGTCCCGACTCGGGAATCTTTTTATTTGTGTCCCGACTCGGGAATCTTTTTATTTGTGTCCCGACTCGGGAATCTTTTTATTTGTGTCCTGACTCGGGAATCTTTTTATTTGTGTTCACACTCAGGAATCTTATTATTTTGTTCCAACCCAGGAATCGTTTTATTTGTGTTCTTACACGGGAATTTTTTGATTTGTGATCACACTCGGGAACCGTTTTATTTGTATTCCGACTCGGTAATTTTTTTAATTTGTGTTCAGACTCGGGAATCTTTTTATTTGTGTGCCGACTCGGGGATCTTTTTATTTGTTTTCTGACTCGGGAATCTTTTTATTTGTGTTCTGACTCGGGAATCTCATAATTTGTTTTCACACTCGGGAATCTTTTCATTTGTGTTTACACTCGAGAATCTTTGTATTTGTGCTCCGATTCGGGAATCTTTTTATTTTTGATCTGCCTCGCGAATCTTTTTATTTGATACGGGAATCTTTTTATCTTTGTTCTGATTCGTGAATCTTTTTATTCTATTTCTGAGTCGGGAATCTTTTTATTATTGTTGTGAATCGGGGATGTTTTCATTCATATTTGAGACGGAAATTTTTGTTATTCGTGTTCTGATTCATGAATCTTATATTCATGTTCTGACTCTGGAATCTATTTTTCATATACAAATTCAAGAACCTTTTTATGAATGGTTTTACCCTGTAATCATTTTATTCGTGTTCTGATACAGAAATGTTATTATGTTTTCAACTTGATATCTTTTTTATTCGTGTTCTGATTAAGGAATTTTTTTTATTCGTGTTCAAACTCGGGAAACTTGTGCTTCATTTTGAAACACAAAAATGGGGTGATATGCCATAAAACAATGCAAAGTAAATGGCCGGATTGCACCTGTCATTAAATAACTCGAAAAATGTTAATAAAAACTTTAGCACGACTGTATGTATTTAAAGTTGTGTAAAGTTTTTACATTTAATAGATTAAATCAACTGTTATAATTTATATAAATTGTTCTCGTGTCTAACTTGACTTTCCACTCAAATTGAGATTCGCCATTTTGATCCCGTTCAGATATATACATGAAGAATAATTTTATTAACGGACTAGTGCGAAGATCAGAGTGGCGACAAATTGTCGGGTGTCGGCGTTCTTGTTTCTTTGGAGAAGGTCAGCCTTCACAAGTTTGGTTTGGAATGGATTTCTGTTTTCAACAGAAATGGAAGCCAGTAAGAATAACAATACTAAGAACAACAATTATTATCATCAAGGGTGAAAGGCGCTTTTAGTGTACGAGCACAAAGGAATCATAATTATTGGCTTCTCCATTTCATTTTCAACAGACAGACTGTTCCGCTGTATTACAGTTCTTAAGTGTGACTAGACTAAAACTTATCATAGCCAGTTATCCAATTTACAACCAGCTAATGGACAGCCGACACATTTATTGAGACATGCGATAAGCACTAATTGTCCACAGACGAACTGTTCCACTGTATCACAGTTCTGAAGTGTGACTAGACTAAATTAATCAGAGCCAGTTATCGAATTGATAACCAGCTAATCGACAGTTAACACTTTTACTGAGTCATGCTATTATCTCTAATTGTCCACAGACGGACTGTTCCGCTGTATAACGGTTTTTAAGTTTGACTAGACTAAAACTTGTCAGAGCGTATCATCGAATTTACAATCAGGTAATTAAATCTAACACTTTTACTGAGTCATGCTATTATCGCTAATTTTCCACAGACGGACTGTTTCGCTGTATCACAGCTTTTAAGTGTGACTAGACTAAAACCTATCAGAGCCAGTCATTGAATTTACAACCAGCTAATTCGACAGTCGAAACTCTTAGGGAGTGTTCCGCTGTATCACACTTCTTATGTGTGACTAGACTAAACTTATCACAGCCAGTTATCGAATTTACAACCAGCTAATCGACATCGATATAAACGTTAATGCCCCCATTCTACTTGCTTTAAAACAATGATAATACTGTGTAACTGCAGTAAAATGACATAGCTTTTGATTATTGTTTGGAAACGATTAAATATATTTATACCGTTTATAACCTTTAAAAATATATATTTGTTATAAGCTCGCTGAAATAAAAAACTACAAAATATGTTTAACTTTAACGACGTCGGTTGAAGTAATTCTTTTTAATTCGTGGTTGAGCGGCGAAAAGTCTATTTCAACGGACAACTTGAATCTTTCACGTGCCGACAAGTTGTTCACTGTCTTGTCACCGAGCAGGAAGAAGAAAGAAAGAATCGATTGAAGAGAGAAAGAGAGGAGGTGGGGAAAGGAAAGGGAGGAAGAGTCGAATCCTCTGCACGTGCCAGGGTGCGGGGTCGAACGGAAGTTAAATGAAATAGATTACAAATGGCTCGGCAAAGTTGTATCTGAACTTTTTATTCTATGAAACCTAAGACGAAATAATCGAGACCCGTGGAAATGCCACGGCGAATATTTCGAATTCAATAAAACAAAACGGAAGAATAGTCAACAAATAGGAAATTTAATAAAACATAAAAACTGAATCTAATGTGAAACTATCTAAAATAAAGCCCGTACCGAATCGTCTTTTTTATTCGTGTTCTGACTCGGGAATCTTTATATCTGTTTTCCGGCTCCGGAATAGTTTTATTTGTGTTAAGACTCGGGAATCTAATAAGTTGTGTTCCGACTCGGAATCTTTTTATTTGCGTTCCGACTCGGGAATCTTTTCATTTGTGTTCCGACTCGGGAATCTTTTCATTTGTGGTCCGACTCGGGAATCTTTTCATTTGTGTTCTGACTCGGTAACCTCGGGAAATTTGTGTTCTGACTCGGGAATCTTTTTATTTATGTTAAGACTCGGGGTTCTTTTTATTTGTGTTCACACTCGGGAATCTTTTTATTTGTGTTCCGACTCGGGAATCTTTTTATTTGTGTTCCGACTCGGGAATCTTTTTATTTGTGTTCCGACACGGGAATCTTTTTATTTGTGTTCACACTCGGGAATCTTTTCATTTGTGTTCACACTCGGGAATCTTTTTATTTGTGTTCCTACTCGGGAATCTTTTTATTTGTGTTCTGACTCGGGAATCTTTTTATTTGTGTTCCGACTCGGGAATCTTTTTATTTGTGTTCTGACTCGGGAATCTTTTTATTTGTGTTCTGACTCGGGAATCTTTTTATTTGTGTTCCGACTCAGGAATCTTTTTATTTGTGTCCAACTCGGGAACCTTTTTATTTGTGTTCAGACTCGGGAATCTTTTTATTTCTGTTATTACTCGGCACTCTTTTTATTTGTGTTCCGACTCAAGAATCTTTATATTTGTGTTCTGACTCGGGAATCTTTTTGTGTGTCTTTTGACTCGGGAATCTTTTTATTTGTGTTCCGACTCGGGAATCTTTTTATTCATATTTGAGTCGGGAATCATTTTTATTCTTTCACTGACTCGGGAATATTTTTATTATTGTTGTGAATCGGGGATGTTTTTATTCATATTTGAGTCGGAAATTTTTTATTCGTGTTCTGAAATCTTTTATTCATGTTCTTAGTCTGGAATCTATTTTTTCATATACAAATTCAGGAACTTTTTTATGCATGGTTTTACCTTGGAACCTTTTTATTCGTGTTCTGATTCGGGAATTTTCCTAATTCGTTGTTTTACCCTGGAATCATTTTATTCGTGTAAGACTTGGAAAACCTTTTATTCTTGTTCTGATTCAGGAATGTTTTTATTCGTGGTTTTAATCTGGAATCTTTATATTCATATCCTAATTAAGGAATGTTTTTATCCGTGTTTTTACCCTGGAGTCTTTTTTATTAATTTTCTAACTCGGGTATCTTTTTATTCATACACTGATTCAGGAATATTTTATTCATGTTTTTACTCGGGAATCATTTTATTTGTGTTCTGATACAGAAATCTTTTTATTTTTTCACCTTTATAGCCTTTTTATTCGTGTTCTGATTAAGGGATTTTTTTTAATTCGTGTTCAAACTCGGAAATCTTTTTATTTGTTCAGACTCGAGAATCTTGTACTCCATTTTGAAACACAAAAATGGGGTGATATGCCATAAAACAATGCAAAGTAAATGGCCGGATTGCACCTGACATTAAATAACTCGAAAAATGTTTATAAAAACTTTAGCACGACTTTATGTATTGAAAGTTGTGCAAAGTTTTTACATTTAATAGATTAAATCAACTGTTATAATTTATATAAATTGTTCTCGTGTCTAACTTGACTTTCCACTCAAATTGAGATTCGCCATTTTGATCCCGTTCAGATATATACATGAAGAATAATCTTATTAACGTACTAGTGCGAAGATCTGAGTGGCGACAAATTGTCGGGTGTCGGCGTTCTTGTTTCTTTGGAGAAGGTCAGCCTTTACAAGTTTGGTTTGGAATGGATTTCTGTTTTCAACAGAAATGGAAGCCAGTAAGAATAACAATACTAAGAACAACAATTATTATCATCAAGGGTGAAAGGCGCTTTTAGTGTACGAGCACAAAGGAATCATAATTATTGGCTTCTCCATTTCATTTTCAACAGACAGACTGTTCCGCTGTATTACAGTTCTTAAGTGTGACTAGACTAAAACTTATCATAGCCAGTTATCCAATTTACAACCAGCTAATGGACAGCCGACACATTTATTGAGACATGCGATAAGCACTAATTGTCCACAGACGAACTGTTCCACTGTATCACAGTTCTGAAGTGTGACTAGACTAAATTAATCAGAGCCAGTTATCGAATTGATAACCAGCTAATCGACAGTCGACACTTTTACTGAGTCATCCTATTATCGCTAATTGTTCACAGACGGACTGGTCCGCTCTATTACGGTTCTTAAGTGTTACTAGACTAACACTTGTCAGAATCAGTAATCAAATTGACAACCAGCTAATCGACATCTGGCACTTTTACTGAGTCATGCTATTATCACTAATCGTCCACAGACGGACTGTTCTGCTGAATCACAGTTCTTAAGTTTGAATAGACTAAAACTTGTCAGAGCGAGTCATCGAATTTACAACCAGGTAATTAAATCCAACACTTTTACTGAGTAAAGCTAGTATCACTAATTGTCCACAGACGGACTGTTTCGCTGTATCACAGTTCTTAAGTGTGACTAGACTAAATCCCACGGCGAATATTTCGCATTTAATAGAACAAAACGGAAGAATAGTCAACAAATAGGAAATGTAATAAAACATAAAAACTGAATCTAATGTGAAACTATCTAAAATATAGCCCCAACCGAATCGTCTTTTTTATTCGTGTTCTGACTCGGGAATCTTTTTAGTTGTGCTCCGGCTCGGGAATATATTTATTTCTGTTCACACTCGGGAATCTTTTAATTTCTGTTCTGACTCGGGAATCTTTTTATTTTTAGTTCACACTTGGGAATCTTTTTATTTGTGTTCACACTCGGGAATCGTACTGTTCCGCTGTATTATAGTTCTTAATTGTGACTAGACTAAAACTCATCATAGCCAGTTATCCAATTTACAACCAGCTAATTTATTGAGACATGCGATAAGAGCTAATTGTCCACAGACGAACTGTTTCGCTGTATCAAATTTCTGAATTGTGACTAAACTAAATTAATCAGAGCCAGTTATCGAATTGATAACCAGCTAATCGACAGTTAACACTTTTACTGAGTCATGCTATTATAACTAATTTTCCACAGACGGACTGTTCCGCTGTATCACAGGTCTTAAGTGTGACTAGACTAACACTTGTCAGAATCAGTAATCGAATTGACAACCAGCTAATCAACATCTGGCATTTCTTCTGAGTCATGCTATTATCGCTAATCGTCCACAGTCGGACTGTTTTGCTGTATAACAGTTCTTAAGTTTGAATAGACTAAAACTTGTCAGAGCGAGTCATCGAATTTACAATCAGGTAATTAAATCCAACACTTTTACTGAGTTAAGCTAGTATCGCTAATTGTCCACAGACGGACTGTTTCGCTGTATCACAGTTCTTAAGGTTGACTGGACTAAAACATATCAGAGCCAGTCATTGAATTTACAACCAGCTAATTCGACAGTCGAAAGTCTTACGGAGTGTTCCGCTGTGTCACACTTCTTTTGTGTGACTAGACTAAACTTATCACAGCCAGTTATCGAATTTACAACCAAGTAATCGACATCGATATAAACGTTAACGCCCCAATTCTACTTGGTTTAAAACAATGATAATACTGTGTAACTGCAGTAAAATGACAGAGCTTTTGATTATTGTTTGGAAATGATTAAATATATTTATATCGTTTATAACCTTTAAAAATATATATATTTGTTATTTGCTGAAATAAAAACTTAGAGATTAAAAAATATGTTTAACTTTAACGACGTCGGTTGAAGTAATTCTTTTTAATTCGTGGTCTAGCGGCGAAAAGTCTATTTCAACGGACAACTTAAATCTTTCACGTGCCGACAAGTTGTTCCCTGTTTTGTCACCGAGCAGGAAGAAGAAAGAAAGAATCGATAGAAGAGGGAAAGAGAGGAGGTGGGGAAAGGAAAGGGAGGAAGAGTCGAGTCCTCTGCACGAGCCAGGGTGCGGGGTCGAACGGAAGTTAAATGAAATAGATTACAAATGGCTCGGCAAAGTTGTATTTGAACTTTTTATTCTATGAAACCTAAGATTAATAAAACGAAATAATCGAGACCCGTGGAAATGCCACGGCGAATATTTCGAATTCAATAGAACAAAACGGAAGAATAGTCAACAAATAGGAAATTTAATAAAACATAAAAACTGAATCTAATGTGAAACTATCTAAAATAAAGCCCGTACCGAAAAGTCTTTTTTATTCGTGTTCTGACTCGGGAGTCTTTATATCTGTTTTCCGGCTCCGGAATAGTTTTATTTGTGTTAAGACTCGGGAATCTAATAAGTTGTGTTCCGACTCGAAATCTTTTTATTTGCGTTCTAAAATATAGCCCCTACCTTGACTCAGGAGTCTTTTTATTTGTTTTCCGGCTCCGGAACCTTGGAAGTTGTGTTCAGACTCGGGAATCTTTTTATTTGTGATGAGACTCGGGAATCTTTTTATGTGCGTTCTGACTCGGGAATCTTTATTTGTGTTCACACTCGGGAATCTTTTTTATTTGTGTTCTGACTCGGGAATCTTTTTATTTGTGTTCCACCTCGGGAATCTTTTTATTTAATATTTTAGGGTCGGGGATCATTTTTCCATATTAATTTAACGTAAAATGCGCACCCACATATTGGCTATCAAGCGCTCAATGAGACATGCCAACCCTAGCATCTTTTCAAGAGGGGAAGGGCAAAACATTACAAATACAATTTGCTTTTTTTGTGGGAGGGGTGAGGGAGACGGGAATTTAAAACATAAAATAACGATAAATCTAATTCATTTTTATGAGACAACCCTGTACTTTTATCTAACAATTTCATAAACAAAATGAGCCCCCACTTTGGGGAGGGGCATTACAATGACGAAAAATTTCATTTAATTGTTTTTGGAATTCATTTTTTTATGGGTTCTGCCTACTTGGCAAGTTGTTTTTTTTTGCGATCGCACGGGCCTTTGCTGCTATTTTTATTGAAACGAAAGTTGTAATTATTTATTTTTAATTATTTTTTTTGGAGGGGGGGTCTTTCCAGTGCTCAATATCCGGAGAAGAGTTTATTCTCTTTGTACTCCTTCTGCCGAAATATCTGGTGGAGAGGGTATTACATACAACCTTTTTGGGGCGATGTTTTATTTTTGGGAATTGTTGTGGGGATATCCACGTTGCCCATGATGAAAGTGATTAGTATAGCAGGTGTGTTCCAAACGGAACTTCATGTCAACCCAGCCAACGCCGGGTACCCAGGCTAGTATTTTTTTTACGCAGTGGTCACCCCTTATCAAGGCCCGGAAGCAACTCAGGGATAAGGGTTATTGAAAGTACATTACGTTAGTGTGGAGATTTGATGAAGTGTTTACTTAAGGTGGCGGTTCATTAGGAATTTGTTAACGTTGGACTTGAAGACATCCAAGTTGTAGTTATGTGGGTAGCAGGCAGACGGAACAGAGTTCCACAGGCGTGCAGTTCTAAGAAAGAAGCTTTGTTCATGGAATCCACGTTTTGATTTAGGCACAGATAAAGAGTGGGGGGGGAATTCTTCACAGTGGATTCAGCTAGACGGTATATATATAAGATTTTAAGAATTGATACAGAAAATTTATCGAAATTAAAAAAAAAAAATTTAAAAACCTATGAGTAATGTTTTACAAAATTTTTATTATTCAACAAGGAATACACATAAAACAAAAAAAAAATCTTATTCCATGCAAACAGTTAATAAAACATGTTAAAAACACTTTGAAAAAGAGGTAAAAACATATTTAATCTGAAAAGGAAACACTAGATGAGTGGATAGTCCTTAATCCGCTTCCATAACAAGTGCTCGTCTGAGCTCCAATCCTCGTCAATCTTTCACGAAAAACACCCGTCTAACTGAAACCACTGTCAGAAAAAAGTAAACGTTTTGGTTTCTATTCTCGGTGTTGGTGGACGAGAATTTTTCTTTTTACTTTTTAAATCATTACTATATCATTATTATTGGGTTTATTATGAATCGTTCCTTTATGCGTATTTAGCTGGTTAAAAAAGTTTTTAAGGGGTCAAAAATGAGTCAAAATTAAAAAACATCGTTATAAATTTTGTAAATTCATCTTAGTTTATTTTTAATTTTTAATTTTTTAACAGTTCATACGCATGTCAAGCGAATTTAAATATTTAGAAAAGCAGAACTATTATTAAATGTCCATCTACAGTGATTGCGTTACTAGAAATTACGATTTCGACTTTTCGTTAATGGACACTAAAGACACATTGAAAGTGAGACAGATAACACTCTTCCCTTCTTGGATGTTCTTGTTGAACGTTCAAGAGAGGTCTTTTTTCACTACCATTTACTGGCTTACTGTAAACATAGCAGGGAGACCTGACGTTACCTGGGATTGGATGAGGATCAATCAATGCTTCTTCGCCTATATTTTATTCTCACCGAAATAGGTAAAGTCGTCCATTTTCAATCTTCCCCGCAGTTACATAGTCCTCAATACATTTGAGTCTACATTGCACTGTAGAGAACCTAATGTTGATTTTATACAATTATATATATATATATATATATATATATGTGTGTGTGTGTGTGTGTGTATGTTCCAAAATTTTTCCCGATTCCGATACAATTACCGATTCCTTTCAAAATTTCCGATTCCGATCCGATTCCCGATTCCGATTCTTTAAAAATTTATACATATTTAATTAGAGATTAATTTATATGGGCTACTAACTCTCCATCCTAAATTCTTAAATACTTTTGTTTTTAGTGGGTTCACAGATATCGCTCAAAAGTAGAATTTCAATGTGGGTGGGGGGTATTTTTAAATGTAGATATAATTTCTGTTTCAATTTGAAAATTTTCTAAATGTTTTCTCTTTATCTATTTTATCCAGACTTTGATAAATTCATTGTGATATAATCATGTGTATATTAACGTTTGTGAAACCCCGAGAATGATACCATAAAAAAACAGCTGGTGTCAGACAAAGTGGCTCCAGGAAAATAAAATAAAACTCGCCCAGACGTTTGAATTTTTCTGTGAACTCCCTGGGAAGCGGCCTGTAATCATTTGGCAACTAGGTGCGAAAAAATACACGACCGTTTTAAACTGTTTGATATGGGGATGGACAAGTGACCTCTAAAACATTTGCTTAAAACAATAAAAAATGAAATGAAAGTTGAAATCGATTCCCCTACAAAAATACAAAACAAAATCAATTGCTTTTTTTCGCCATTCCTTGTCATATTTGCAAATGCCGAGTAAGGGAGCGGACAAAAACCTAACCGGACAAAATCCAACACTATTATATTCTACTTTTGATTTAATTAGCAATAATGTTTGATATTATTTTTATTGACAAAATATTTCTTTAAATTTAAACAATTTTTCAATACCTTGCAAATAAACTGCATTCTTCTAAAGGTTATCTAGCGAATTTTATTTTGTTTATTTTACACAGATAAAATATATTTAGATCTTTTAATGTTATCATGATCTATAGAGGTTAGTTTTACTAATAGTTTAAAAGGAATAAATATTTATCAACGGTATCAGCAATGAAAAATTATAAAGTATCGGTTTTGGAATCGGAACAAACAGGCACAAATTTTTCCGATTCCGATACCGATACCCCGAAAACTACCGATTTTTCCGATCCCCAATTCCGATTAATCGGTACAACACTATATATATATATATATATATATATATATATATATATATATGATTAGTTTTTTTTTGAAAAAGAATTCCAGCAGAGTGCTCAATTAAAAGGAAAATCCAAAATGTAAGAGCGTATTTATATTTTGTGTACAGAAAGTTGTTAGTTGAAACAGATCATTGGTACCGTCGGTTTCAAGCCCGATAATAAGGCCCGTTTAAGGTATCCTTATCAAGCTCTCTTCATTTGGATGAAATATTAAGATATTGACTTTTTTACTGTTTGTAACACACAAAAATAATAAAGCAGTTAACAATTTCAAAGAATTTCTACAACAAAATAAATTAAAAAAAAAATCAATGACACAAAATCAAATAAAATTAAACTAAAGTTTTATTTTATTTAAACTCATTTATTCACGGAACCATCTTGTTTAAAATTAAAATTCCATCAAGCTTTGCATTTGTTGAAAACCGACTCCACTGGTTTTCCTTCCTTGCTTACAGTACGCGTGTGGATTGGCATTTTGAACGCCCTGCAACAAAGGGAAAATATCTACAATTATAAATCTGAAACAATGTTTTCATTACAAACGTGTAACTATACGAGATGTTTTCAATAAGTTTCTAGACTTTTTTCGTATGTGAACTTTTATTGATAGTGCATGCATTAAACTCTAGTCCCCTTCGAAGTAATCTCCCCCGGTTGCAACGAAGTTATTGTACCGTTCTAATAACGTCTGCACGGCTCAATGGAAGTCCTCTTGGGTGAGTATGTCAATCACCCTCCTCACAGCCACTTTCATCTCCTCAATTGTCTCATAATGACAGCCTTTAAAGTTTCCTTGAGCTTAGGGAATAACCAAAAGCCACACGGTTCAAGGTCTGGACTATAGGGAGGGTGAGAATCTGAATTGATCAACTCGGCCATCTTCCTGCTGTCATGGCAACGTCTTTCTTTCTTTCTGAACATCCTTCTGAGAAATTTCGCGCAAATCTTCCGCATCTTGAGTTTCCCGCAAATAATTGTGTGTACAGTTCCCACACTGATATCAAACTGTGCACTTATTGTCTCTACACGACGATCCTTATCCATGAAATTCTTTATTTGGTCAATCAACTGTAATCTTCTTTACTCTTCCATCTCCTCTCATCATCCATCGCAGACTCCCTGTCCTCTTTGACTCTCTTATGCCACTCAAAAACTGATGCTCGATTCATAAAAGATGGTCCAAAAGCAGTCTGAAGCATTCTGTACGTTTCTGTGGCATTTTTTTTTTACCAAGTTTAAATAAGAAATTTATTACATAACGTTCTTCGAAAGTGTCTTCATTTCCCACCTATCCTCACCTGAGCTGCCTTCTGTTGTATTGATCCATCCCGCTACTACCGTTTTTTTTTACACCTATCTCCACCCGGGCTTCCTATATAGATAAATAAACGACAAAAGTCTATATTCCAAAGTTCATGAGGGTGACCATCTTATAATTTATTTCTTTTTATTCAGAAGCTGTAACTACCGTATAAATCGAAATTCAAAATGGCGTAATGGAAACATAATATAAGGTATTGGTAGCTTCTCTTACAATTTTCGGATTTTAATCATGTAAAAACTTTATTTCCTTTTGATAGGTTGATTGTTGCTATTTTTCTGATGAGTTAAGGGCAAAATAGATTCATTGATTAATATAATAAGCTGATTGATTTTGCGCTATGAAACATACTTTCAAGTATTGTAAATGTCAACTGAATTAAAGGAATACATTATAAGATTCTCAACATCATGAACTTTGGAATATAGACTTTGGTTATTCATTCAATATATATATATATATATATATATATATATATATATATATATATATGAATATATAAATATAAATATAAATAAATAAAACTGTACCCTGCCACGCGTTGCTCTGGCTAAATTTGGTGTAATGGAAAATTCTAATAAAAAGAGAAAATGCATGTTTCTTATATTCTTAGTACAGCAATCCACTCTAAAAAAAAAAGAAAAATATGAAAAAAATGGTACTCTTGCAGAATTGGATCCTGATCCTCAGGATTGCCGTCAATCATGGCTTGGGCTCGACCAACAATCAGTGGATAAAGCTAACGTTGAAACGCTAATTTTTTTTTTCTGTATACAAAAATGTGAGTTAGTAATTAATATTTGAGTGATGGGGGGGGGTTACTATACACAGATTCGAAAAAGTTGTCCAAAAACAAATGAAAGCAAAGGTAAGGTAAGTTACATTTCTACCTAACTGGATAGTTGTTTAGTGTTTTTATGTAAGGTAAAATGTTTAATCGGCTGGAAAAACAGAAATGGTTGCAAACTGTTGAATACGTTAAGTTTGGGAAATGAAGTTGAAAACTAAAAACTATACAATACAGTGTCAAAAACCCACCGAATACGTTACCATGACATAGGCTGACATAATCGGTGGGTTTGTGACAGTATTTTTTATAGTTTTTTAGTTTTAACTCACTTTCTCAAACTTACCATAATTAACAGTGTCCGCCACCATTTGTATCTTTCAAATACAACGATAAACAGTTTTTCGAGCTGACTAAACGTTACATTAAATGAAAAGGGTTTGTATTAACAGATACAAAGAAGTTGTCAAAAAATGAATATATAACAAATAAATGTTATCAAAGGCAAGAAAAGTAAATGTTCTACCTAACTGGATAAGATTGTAGTGTTTTTATGTAATGTATAATGTTTAATCAGTTCAAAAACATGCAGTGTTTATCGGTATATTTGAAAAATACAAATGGCGGCAGACTGTATCGAACATGTTAAGTTTGGGGAAATTTTGGGAAAATGAGTTTAAACTAAAAAACTATACAAAATACTGTTAGGAACTCACTCAGTATATGTTACTGTGATGTAGGCTGACATATAATCAGTGGTTTTAAATTTTGATCGATACAGGTAACAACTTTTAAGTCCCTTTTAGTGATTACCTGGTTTGAGGATATTATACAACTAAATTGCAAATCTGCCCCAAAAATCCGGTATTTACTTTAAGGCCCGTCTCATGTTCGATTGATTACATGCTCCTGGTTAGGACCCATAGCTGGAGGAAGCTTCACATGCCTCCGAACAGTATCTTAGTCCAAAATACACTGTAGCTTACATTGCTTTGTAGAGAACCTACACTTAATTTTATTTAAATAGGCTGTCATTATGAGAAAATTGAGATGAGAAAAGAGTCCGTGACGAGGGCCATTGACACGCTTTCACAAAAGGATTTCAATTGGGCATCCCAGGAGTTGTTTGAACGGCACAGCAAGTGCATTGCAGTCGTAGAAGTTTACTTCGAAGGAAACTCGGGATTCTTGTGTGTATTGTCGATCAACTACTTTATTTAATCACCTAAATTAATATACGAAAATATAATTTTATGCGTAAATGTTCAGTATTTACTTCAACGGTGCTCAATACATATGTAGAGCTAGGTAGTAAGTTATAAAAATTAAACTACACAGACTATTTCGCGTTTCATTCTCGTACGCCTGACGCAATCTCACGAGAATGAAATGCAGAATATTCTGTGTAGTTTAATTGCCATATATGTTTTTATAACTTACCATATGTATATATATGTATATATATATATATATATATATATACACACATATGTGTGTATATATATATATATATATATATATATATATATAAACTATTAAATCAACTTGTACATGGGCAAAGATAGTATCCATAATTATACCACACGACTACTTACTGCTTGTCCACTATGAAGTTTATTTCATCATCGGATGAAATTGCGGCGTCTATTTTGCTGGGAATACCACGGAAGTATTGATTTACTGGGTATTTATCCCTCTGATCGACGTCCTCATCTTTCGGATAGAATATGTAAAAATGGCCCTCCTGCAAAAATGCAAACAACAATATTTGTAAAATTATTAAACCGCCTACATCTCTACATTTCAATCTTGTTTAGCATTGTCGAGTATATATTGCTTACGTGTCGATATATTTCATCGTCTATAACAATTATAACAAACAGGGACAAATAACAGTCTCTTAGGGTTCACATCGGTCAATAAAGAAACATACCAGGACTGGTCCTGCCTTGATAGAGTTCACAGTAGACTTCGTAACCTCGTAGGAGATGTCCTTTTCTCTTCCTTGCAACCTCTATCTCACAGAAGAGATGTTGCGAGTTTGTCTCTGTTGTATCGTTATTGTCATGGAAAGTGTTCCACTGAGCTTCAATCTATGGTCCCCCCTCGCCAAACTTTCACAAGAAACACTCGTCTAGCTGTAAACACTATCAATAATTCCCCCCACTCTTTATCTGTGCCTAAACCTAAACGTAGATTCCATGAACAAAGCTTCTTTCTTAGAACTGCACGCCTGTGGAATTGTCTTCCGTTTTCCTGCTTTCCGGCTGACTACAATATGGTTGTCTTCAAGTCTAACGTAAATAAGTTCTTGATGAGCCGTTCCATATAAGTTATCAAATTTACCAAATTGTCATTACTAATGATTAGTATATTGTCCAATTTCTACTGTACACTCTTTAACCCTTATCCTTGAGTGGCCTCTTGGCCTTGATAATGTGGTGATGCCTGTGTAAAAAATACCTTATCCATCTGGGTTCATGTTCATTTGACGGATCCTCGGAAAATAAAGTTTTGTTGCTATTTTCAGCAGCTTTATTTTTGATGTTTCCCTCATTGGAAAGCTGTAACACTGCCCATTAGATTTTTACTATCGATGTTTTCCTCTACTCGGAGCCATTATGGTCTGAGGACCGTAATGGCTCCTTCTGCCTACCAACTAGGTCTGCTCTCTCTGACTCCCAATTCTTGACAAACTCATACGTGTATTTTTAAGTAATCTGATGACATCATTTTGTTTATGTTCGAACAAGTTAACATTTTTCTTTGTGCTAGTTATGAAACAGACAATTTTTGTGCAAGGGCTGGTTTTTAATAAAGACGCTGAAACCAGGCGTCGTGTTTTAAATAAACTTGAAAACGAGCCGAATGAAAAACTACAAAGCTTAGCCGAAGACTGTGAACGGCTTATTGAGTTGAAGCAGGACAGTCGTGACATAGAGGAAAACGGAGTATCGCACATTAAAATGATCCATCAGACGAAAAAATTAACTTAAAAAAATAACCAGAGGAAAAAAACAGGGAAAAGATCCACCTGGACAGTGTTGGAGGTTTGAAGATAAACATTGGTAAAATGAGTGTCCCTACAAATTTAAACAGTGTGACATATGCTACCAGAAATGACATGAGGCATCACATTGTAGGAAAAAATCTCTTAGAAAAAAGACATCCATTAAACTCACAAAATTGAATCTGAAGAACGAAATATCCAGAAATATGTTAAAATGTTTAAAAAGAAAGTAAGACTACAGCTTGATGGTAGGTCTGACATTTCCATTATTAATGTACGTACATGGAAGAAGCTTGGGAGACCTGATATGATTAGATCACATAAAACGGCGAGAAGCGTCAGTGGTGAAATATCATTTTCAAAGGAGAATTATTGACGAATATTTCTTTTCAGAATAAGATTAATGTACATACATGAAAGAAGTTTTTAACATAATAATTTTCCCTTTTAGCAATGGTTTCAACCATTTGTTTGATTAAAAATTCGATAATATGCGTAAACGCTTACTTTCTTAAGTGGTTTTGATCAGGACTGTATATATATATATATATATATATATATATATATATATATATATATATATGTATGTATATATATATGTATATATATATATATATATACTTTCTTAATCGATGTTTTCTCTTGACAATATATCGGTTGAAAGACGTCTCGAGGTTTATTTTAGTTTTTTTTATAATCACTATTTATAAATATATAAATTTACTCTTAAATCGTTTTTATTAACGCTTTCCCCTTTATTAATTATTTATTTCCCAGCTCGGTATGTCTCCGGATATCTTGTTCAAAGCTATTATTAATATATATATCTGTGTGTGTGTGTGTGTGTGTGTGTGTGTGTGCGTGCGTGCTTTTGTGTGTAACATTGTACAAACCTTGTAAAGAAAAATGCGTTCACCGCCATCATAATACTGAATTGCACATTCGGGGCTGTGGCTCTTTTCGTTCGAGGTAGCTTTTGGAGAAGTTTCAGACAAAGTGAATTGCCCTGCGGAATTTACCGTATACGCCCATACTTTTTCATCTGAATAATAATTATAAGAAGAATAATAATAAGAAGAACAAAAACAAGAAGAAGAAGAAGAAGAAAAGCAAATAAGTAAAACAACTGAAATATTAAGCAAAACCCTTTGAATGCGCAGACTATTACACATGGACAACATATGAACGTATGATCAATAAAACTTTTCTCTCATGCATGGAGAATTGTTATCATATTTGGGCTTGTGCATCTACTACTAGTCTCTCGCTCATGGACAGAATTCAAAAGAGAGTCGCCAACCTTATAGGTCCCGAACTGTTAGCTGGCTTCAGCTTTTGTCCCATCGACGAAATCTTGCATCCCTCTGCCTGTTTCACAAGTATTTTAATGGTGGATGCTCCGACGAATTACAAATTCTTGTAGCACCTCGTCGTAAATATCACCTAACAGACCCGGCAACAGCAAAATCCCACCCCTACACAGTAGAGATCCCCAGATGCCAGAAAATATTCTACTCTAATAGTTTCTTCTCCAAAAATGCAAGACTTTGGAATTTCCGTCCGGGTCCCTGTTTCCCTGACTGTACTATGCTGAAGTTCAATTGTAATGTAAACAGAGATCTTGCTGCTCAACTCCCTACATAGCATCCTTGCAATTTACGCCCCAGATAGTAGACCCCTACATCAAAGTGGCATTTGTTTTGTGTGAAAATGAAAAAAAAAGTATCAATAAATGTTTAGCTATATTTTCGTACCTCCATTTATAATTCAAACTCATTTCAATACGTACAAGCAATAAATATCAGACCACATTTTGATATACTATGTACTTTTTGATTTTAATTATAAACGTTACAAAACTTTCAGTGCGAACCGTATTTCGTATTTTATAAGATTCACACCTGGAAGATGTGATACTAATTAGAAATACATTTACCTTTAAATAAATAAGCTTTGCTGGTTTTCTTTGAATATACAGCGGCTTGTACCAAATCCGGACCACCGGGGAAAAGAGTTTGGACAGGCGTCTTTTTTCCATTTTGTCCGTCAATAACTTCTCCTTGGTCAACAAACACAAAATCTACTTCTTTTACTGAAAACAGAAAAATAATTAAAATCTTTTAAAATTAAGTACTTATGCAGAATAGATACCGTGCTGAAATAATAACGTTATTATTTAGAACCTCAATCTTAACATGGAGAGAGAAGGGTGTTTTGTAAGTATTCTGTACTTTAACCTTACAATTTCATAAAAAAAGATACAGTAAAACGTGGATTTTACTTGAAAATACTATTTTAAAAAATAGAACGATACTTTCTCTGCACTAACTCATAGGGGATTCTATTTGGGATCAGATTTGCAGGAATACTTTATAGGGAGTTGGGCACATTACACTTGAACTTTTGCATGTCAGTACAGTCACGGAAGTATGGGCCCGGGAGGTAATTCTAAAGTCTAGGAGTTTGAGGAAAGAAGCTGTTTGAGTAGAAAGCTTTGAAGCATCTCGAATTATTTACGTCATCAACAGTGAAAAGATGGTATTTTACTACTTCTCGGGCCATTAATGTCGTGGGAGCTCTACTATGTTGAGTTCGTCCGAGCCTTTTTTATTTTTTATTGAAGCACTTGTAAAACAGGCACGGGAATGCCACATTTCGGCGATGGGACAGTGATTGGAGTTAGGCCGACAGTGTGGAACCTATTAGATTGACGACTCTTTTCTGAACTTTATCTAAGAGCGACAGGCTACTGGTAGATGCACCAGCACAGATGTGACAACAATACTCCATGCATATGCGAATAGTTGCTTTGTAAAGATACAGGGTACTTTCAGGTGTGAGTAATCTCTTAGCACGGTAGAGAGAGTCCATGTGTAAATTCATATTGTTTGTGAATGTTAAGCCTAACAGCTTGAAGGAAGCACTTTAATTCTTTTGACGAGTGTAACTTTTCAGTAAACATATATATACTTAGTGCGAACTCAATTAACCCAAATTACCATGCGGGAGCGCAGGAATACTTGGTTTAGAACCTATCCTATTGGAGCGGCTGTTTTATTATATTAGTATAGTCGTAGTGGGCAATGAAAGGGGCCCTGCACATATCTCCGATGAGCATTCCCAAGGCCACAATCATGTGGATGAAGAGTTGGCAGATGGTCTACATTTTGCCTGTTTGGTACTTATGTACATCCAATTTATCCAGCACTACTCGCCCTCAAACTGAAACCATTAACTAAAATGACAGCTTAAACAAAAACTACAATCAAACGAGGCACAAATCCAAATAAAACTAAATCGCCTTTTTCCTTGATGTTCGCAGTCAGAAATATCCGTGGATTTATAACTAATTTAGATAATGTAGAAAATTATTTCTTAGCAAAGTCCCCGGATATCTTAGTTCTAAAAAAAATTAACTTACACTCGCCCGTCTAACCACTCTAAGATGCTTGATTATCTCCCACTCTGCCGTAAGGAATCAGGCAGAATTGCACGGACTTGGAGTCTATATTCGAAACACACTCTCCTTGATGAGAGAATCCAAACTAAAATCAAACAACCTGGCCTCAATGTGCCTTAGACTAAACTTGTAACAATAGCTACTTATATTTTCTTTACCCTTTATCTCGACCCAGGACTGTACCCTAAACAATTAAGTCTCCGACAGCATAGATGCAACACTTTTTTTTAGACATTGGTGCCCAAGTACCTGCATTTGGTGAGTTTAATATCATAGTAATTGGATTAGTTTCTCACACATAGCTTTTCCATATCCCATTCTAAGACAGTCACGTTCCCGACTCGTCTCCCAGATCGACAGGATCAGTAAGTCTCACTTATAGATTTATTTCTGACGACAGTTGCCGGGAATTATGTAACAAATGCTCATAGTCCACTCGAGAATTCCGTTCACATTGTGAGAATCACGCTAAACTTTCGAATCGGAGCTTAAGAGTTATACAAAAAATATGTAACACTTACTTCTCATGGCCGCATCGATGGTTTTGTATGACTGCTGGCAAAAACCAACTTCATCCCCACCTTTAGCATCATCGTCCGGAAGTACCTTATCATCTGTAACTCCACCATTATCTGGTAATGCATCATCTTTACCCCCATCAGCATCGGGGTTAACTGCATCATCATCATCTGTAACCCCACCATTATCTGGTAATGCATCATCTTTACCCCCATCATCATCGGGGTTTACTGCATCATCATCATCTGTAACCCCACCATTATCTGGTAATGCATCATCTTTACCCCCATCATCATCAGGGTTAACTGCATCATCGTCATCTGTAACTCCACCATTATCTGGTAATGCATCATCTTTACCCCCATCATCATCAGGGTTAACTGCATCATCATCATCTGTAACTCCACCATTATCTGGTAATGCATCATCTTTACCCCCATCATCATCAGGTTTAACTGCATCATCATCATATGTAACTCCACCATTATCTGGTAATGCATCATCATAATGTGTAACGGCATCATCATCTTTAGTTTCATCATCATTTTGAAATGCCCAATCCTCTGTAACTCCATAATCACCATCATCATATTCATATCCATAATCATCTGCAAGAAAATAAAACCCTTTAAAATAAAAATCACGATCGACAAAACAAAACATATAAAAACAAGGAAATCAAGCCACACTACAAAACCCCATTCTCATGAGTGAATTTCAAAATATTATATGGAAATAAACGCGGTCTATTCTTCAATATGTTATAGATAGATATATTATCAGTAAAATCGATATTCGCTTCTAACTAGCATATGATTTTTCACTAGTGGGATCTGTGGAAGTTCCACAGAGGACACTTTCATATGTAATATATTGATGTTAGCATTCTGTAGATGTTCAGTGTTAATGGAGACTCTCTGATATTATTTTAGCTTTTTTGTTAAAACTGTAATCTGAGCTAGCACGAAGGTCCGGCAAGTACGCTTAAATATGATATTTTAAATATTGCAGTTTTTCTATCTATTATTATAGAGTTAATGTTCTATCGATTTTCATATTTTATAAAATTTCGATTTCAAAAATAAAAAATACATATATTCATAGCATTTGGGTGCATTAGCTTGAATCGAAACCGAAATAAAAACTTATGATATATATATATATATATATATATATATATATATATATATATATGTAACTTAAGCTCCTTCAGCCATAATCGAAACCGAAACTAAAGCTTATGAAGAATTCTTGATAAAATTATTAATAAAAAAATTACTGGAGTGCTATCAGTCATAATCGAAACTGAAACCAAAACTTATGAAGAATTCTTGGTAAAATTATTCATGACAAGAAATGGAAGTATATAACAATTAAACGACCCGGATGTAAGCGTGACACAGAAAGTAGCACAAACGCTGTCGTATTAATGTATATATATTATGTCTTCTTCAACTATATTTTTACAAAGCAAAATATAGTTCTATTTTGTTCTTTTTTAATAAAAAAATTGTACTATAGAATTAATCAATGGAAACGAATAAGGATCCCAGGGTACTTTTACACAGGTATACATTAGTCAATGTAATTAGAAGTACAAGCCATGTTTAGTTTCAGAACAGTTTCCGATGGTTCGTTGTCCTGAGATGTGACTGGTTTGCAGTAGACAGAACAGTTCCGATGGTTCGTTGTTCCACACTAATCCTTAGAGGTAACTGGTTTGCAGTAGACAGAACAGTTCCGATGGTTCGTTGTTCCACACTAATCCTTAGAGGTAACTGGTTTGCAGTAGACAGAACAGTTTCCGATGGTTCGTTCTTCCACACTAATCCTGAGAGGTGACTGGTTTTAACTAGACAGTTCCACAGAGAAAAAGATTCTTACCGTGTCGAGACGAAAAAAAAATATGCGAAATTGCTACAGAAAAGGTTTAATATTTATGGAGCAATTCTGATTTCTATTTGGTTGGTAGCAGAACGTGAATTAATTCGATTCGTCAGTTCCTAGCAGCATCGTCTATAAATAGAATCGCCCGACTGTGTAGGATCATACCCCATTATGCATCAAAAATATTGTAACATCCCCCCTATTCTTATAATGGGGAGGTCCCTTGTGTTCGTTCTGCTCAAAAATCAATATATATTTTTATATTCAATTATACATAACAAAAATTAGAAATCATTTGGATCTTAAAATTTTAGCATGTAAAAAGACGCCGTTCAGATGTCAAAACAGATATATCTGTGTACAAAAAAGAGAAATAAAATATATGGAAGGTATTTTTACCTTAAAAAGGGGTGGGTATGTAAAAAAGAAGCCATTTCTTAAATTTAATTATGCAGTTTTGTAAAAAAGAGAAAGAAAAAACGCATACATGTATACATATAAACAAGTATGCATGAAAATAAACATACGTTTAAAGAAAGTTTTTTTGTTTTGTTTTTTTTTGTTTTGTTTTTTGTTGATTAAAACAATGCACAAAATAAGACATTTTTGAAAAATAAGAAAGAAAACTGATGTGCACCAAAAAAATAAAAGTCAATTTTAATTTATGTCTGCCTTAAAATAAGCATGCAAAAAGTATTTGTCGAAAAGGAAAATTACAAAGAAGAGGTTTTTAACAAGTTACTTTTTTCTTTTTTTTTAAATTTATTTTAGTAAAAGTATTAGTTACGCATTAGTAGATTAAAGTGTTAATACAAACAAAATGGATGCAGCTTAACGTCTTTACCCAGGACTACTTTTTTTTAATATATAGAAATTTATATACATACAGGCCCGTGGAAAAAATTATTCAATCGAATCTCCCAACGAGTTTCGAAGAAAAACGCTTTAACTTTATTCTAATTGCGGGTTTCGTGAATACATCAGCGATATTTTTTATGATATGTAATTCAAAATAATGGATTCCTTTTTCACCTCGGTTTTTACGAAATGGCATTGTATATCTATATGCTTAATTAAATCTTTGGTTGATTATCGAGTTCTGTGCTAAGACTATACTGTCTTGATTATCACAATTAATTACTACGAGGCTTTTAGTTAATTCTAGCTCTAAAATAGTATTTAGGATATTTTTAGGGTAAAGTGCTTCCTGGGTCGTGTGTGTGATCGCGATAAATTCTGCTTCATACGTAGAGAGAGATCCAATCTGTTGCTTTTTAGATTTCCATGAAATAATAGGCCCATTTTCTGAGAGTCTGAAACAATATCCAGATATACTTTTTCGATATTAGTCGTTTCCCCAATCTGAATCCGAAAATCCTTCTAATATTGGGGGATTTTTTTTTTATTTTCTAAATACTAACTTCTGTTCTTTAGTTCCTTTTAAATAACGAAGGACTGGTTTAGCTCTGTTTAAATCCTTCATTGTCGGTTGTGATAATTTTTGTGATAGTTTTGTTACTGTATAGCATATATCGGGTCTGGTCACAGTCATTAAATATATAAGACTACCTATAATTTCCCGGTATAATTTATCATTTATTATTTCAGATTCTGTATGTATATTTTATTAATATCATTTTCGACCGGTGTAGAGCGTTTCTTGTAATCTCCCATTCCAAATTTTAATAGTATTTTGTCGATGTATCTCGGTTGATTCATCGTGACAAGTCCTGTGCTTTGAGTAAATTCTATCCCCCAAAACCAGGATATTTTGCCGAGATCGGTCATTTTGAATCTTTTACTTAATTTGTTCTTAACATCGGTTAACATTATGTCACAATTTGATGCGATTAAAATATCATCGACCCACAAAACCAAAATCAGTAGTTTATCGTCTTTGTGTTGGGTATATAAACAGGGGTCTGCAGCGCATTGTCTAAATTGTTGTTTAATAATATAATCATGAAATACTGTGTTCCAACACCGAGAACTCTGCTTTAGACCATATAATGACTTGTTAAGTTGCCACACGCTATTTTTATTTTTCATTATAAATCCCTCTGGAGGGGTAATATAAATTTCACAGTCTATTGGCTCATTCAAATAAACATTTTTTTACGTCCATTTGATGGATGTTTAGGTCATATTGTGATGCGACCTGCAGTAAAACTCTGATTGTCGTTAGGTTTGTGGTCGGTGAAAACGTAGAAAAATATTCTATACCGTAAATCTGAGAGTACCCTTTAGCAACAAATCTAGCTTTGTACTGTTCTACGCCTGATGCTGTAGTCTTTTTTGTAAAGACCCATCTTGTAGAAATAACATGTTTATCTTTTGGGAGAGGCACTACCGTATAGGTATCATTTTCGGTTAAAGCATCTATTTCTTTTTTCATGGAAATTTTCCATTCATCACAATGTTCTGAATTAATTGCTTCGTTAAAGCTTTTTGGCGCATTTTACATAGAATAGCAATAGTCGTTTTGATAATCTTTTATATTGTCGACCACAAAAAAATCGGGTCGCCTTCTATTTCTTTTGGGATATCTTTCGACTTTATCATCACCATCATCACATCATCATCATCATTATGGATACTCTTGTATCCGTGAATTATTTTGCTTTCATTTGTTTTAATAATTTGAGGAAATATAATTTCATCTTCTTCATATGACGGGGTATTGTCTTTAAAATTAAACGTGTCTGTGAATTTTACACATCGGGTTCTTTTTATTTTATTTTTCTCTGGAAAAAAATATTAAATTGGCTGGACTGTTTTTATCGTATTCAAGAAATATACCTCTGTCGGCTTTCATATTCAATTTACTCTTTTGATCTATATATGCGAAGCAAGCTGAACCAAATATATGCATTCTGCTTAAATTTTTTTTTACCACAGACAGATTCATATGGATTTTTAGATAGTGTTTTGTTAAAGCACTTGTTGCGTATATAGGCTGCCGCCATAAGTGCATTTGAATCAAAACTCCTCAAAACCTCTGGATATAGTTCTATTTGTGCCACATTTTGCTGAGGCGGGCAGCAATTTAAATAACCACCCACTTATGCATAAAAAATATTGTAACAATAGTGTAGCGGGAATTTTGTAACTTGGATTACTTGGGGGGATGGTTCATCAAGAACTTGAAGACAATCAGGTTGTAGTCAGCTGGAAAGCAGGCAATCGGAAGAGCGTTCCACATGCGTGCAGTTCTAAGAGAGAAGCTTTGTTCATGGAATCTCCATTTAGGTTCAAACACACAGATAAAGAGTGTGGGAAATTATTGATAGTGGTTTTGGTAAGACGAGTGTTTTTCGTGAAAGTTTGGCAAGGGGAGACCATAGATTGACGCTCTGGTGAGCATTTGCCATGAAAATAACGATAAAGCAGAGACAGGATCGGAACGTCTTATTACAAGAAATGGATGTAAGAGTGACATAGAAAATAACAAACACACTGTCCTATTAATATATATATATATATATATTATGTCTCCTTCCACACTATTTTTACAAATATAGTTCTATTTTGTTTTTTTTAATAAAAAACATCGTACTATAGAATTAATCATTGGAAACGAATATGGACCCCGGTGTATTTTGCGTCGTACCTGAACTCTAATTCCTATTAATATTTTTAACATCTATAATTTTCAAGTCAGAAATAAAGATCAAATCGCTAAAGAACATCTAAGAGTGTTATGAGAAAATAATTTATATATTTATACTGCGATATTTGATTCTAACTAGCATACTTTTTGTATTCCTCCATTATATTTTTAACTGTCATCAGATAAATCGATATTTCATTCGTAATAGCCTTATTTGTATAATTTCATTACACTTTAAACAAGCGAAAATTTTGTTCTATTCTGTTCTTTTTATATTAAGAATTTTAGGCTATGAAACCTTTTAAATAGATACATAATATTATCTGAAAGTACATTGTCAGTTAAAGCCATTGTAACAGATAAACTATCCTATGAATTTAAGAGAGAATACAATAGAAATTATAACATGTAAATTATACTATAAATATAAGAAAGAATAGAATTGCAATTATAACATATAAACTATCTTATACATTTAAGAAATCATACAACAGAAATTATAACATAAACTATCCTATGAATTAAAGGGAGAATAAAGTAGCAATTATAACATATAAACTATTCTATGAATTTAAGAGAGAATACAATAGCAATTATAACATAAAATATCCTATGAATTAAAGGGAGAATGCAATAGCAATTATAACATATGTACTATCCTATGAATTTAAGAGATAATACAATAGCAATTATAACAAACTATTCTATGAATTTAAAAAAGAATACAATAGCACTTATGACATATAAACTATCCTATAAATTTAAGAGATTATACAATAGCAATTATAACATAAAATATCCTATCACTTAAGACAGAATACAATAGAAATAACATAAACTATGAATTAAAGAAAGTATATAATAAGTATCTATTAAAAAGCTTGCCCTATGTCTGAATACTCTATGTAAAATTTAAAAAGTTTAGACCAAGAATTGGCTGAGTAATTTGGTAGAGACTGCAGAGGTCAATTTTTTAAAACTTTGACTCGAATTAAAAATATTGATTTATGTTTAAGTAACCTACATCTAAAATTCAAAATGTTTAGACAAGTCAGCTTGTATTGAAATGAAAATTTCCAATCCAAACAAAAGGGGATGTAGGTATAGGTAGATGAGAATCCTACAGACAAAGACATGTCAACGTGTATTCTAATGAAAATTTCTAAGTCCATACAATAGAGCACGTAGGTATAGGTAGATGAGAATCCTATAGACCAAGACAAGTCAACGTGTATTCATTTGAAAATTTCTAAGTCCAAACAAGAGGGGATGTAGGTATAGGTAGATAAAAACCTTATAGGCTCAGACATGTCAGCATGCATTCAAGTGAAAATTTCTCTCTAATAAAGAGGGGGTGTAGGTATCAGTAGATGAGAAGCTACTTCACCAAGACATGTCAGCGTGTATTCAATTGAAAATTTCTAACTCCAAACCATAGAGAACGTAGGTATAGGTAGATGAGAATCCAACAGACCAACACAAGTCAACGTGTATTCAAACACAAATTTCTAAGTCCAAACAAGAGGGGATGTAGGTATCGTGAGATGAGAAGCTACTAGACAAAGACGAGTCAGCTTGTATTCAAATGAAATTTTCTAATCCAAACAAAAGGGTATGTAAATATAGGTAGATGAGAAGCTACTAGACCAAAACATGTCAGCGTGTATTCAATTGAAAATTTCTAACTCCAAAAGAGGGGATGTTGGTACCGGTAGAAAAGAAGCTAATAGGCCATGACGTGTCAGCATGTATCCAACTGAAAATTTCTAAATCTAAACAAGAGGGGATGTAGGTACCGGTAGATAAGAAGCTTATTGGCCAAGACACGTCAACGTGTATTCGATTGAAAATTTCTTAGTCCAAACAAGAGAGGATGAAGGTCCCGGTAGATGGGAAGCTTATAGACCAAGACACGTCAACGTGTATTAAAATTTCTATGCTCAAACAAGAGAGTATATAGGTAGCGGTAAATAAGAAGCTAGTAGACCGAGACATGTCAACATGTATTCAATTGACAATTTCTAAGTCCAAACAAGAGAGGGTGTAGGTATAGGTAGATGAGAAGCTAATAAACCAACAGTCAACACATGTCAGCGTGTATTCAAGTGAAAATTTCTAACTCCAAACTATAGAGAACGTAGGTATATGTAGATGAGAATCCAATAGACCAGGACGAGTCAACGTGTATTCAAACACAAATTTCTAAGTCCAAACAAGAGGGGATGTAGGTATCGGGAGATGAGAAGCTACTAGACCAAGACTCGGCTTGTATTCAAATGAAACTTTCTAATCCAAACAAAAGGGGATGTATGTATTGATAGATGAGAATCCTATAGACAAAGACATGTCAGAAATTTCCATTGGAATACACGCTAAGTCCAAACAATAGAGTACGTAGGGATAGGAAGATAAAAATCCTATAGACCAAGACAAGTAAACGTGTATTCATTTGAAAATTTCTAAATCAAAACAAGAGGGGATGTAGGTATACGTAGATGAGAAGCTAATAGACAAACACAGGTCAGCGTGTATTGAAA
This sequence comes from Euprymna scolopes, assembly GCF_053919585.1. Taxonomy (NCBI): domain Eukaryota; kingdom Metazoa; phylum Mollusca; class Cephalopoda; order Sepiida; family Sepiolidae; genus Euprymna; species Euprymna scolopes. The sequence continues at coordinate 446,197 of NW_027633546.1, forward strand.
TACAACTTTCTAAGTCCAAACAACAGGGAATGTAGGTATCGGGAGATGTGAAGCTCCTAGACCAAGACAAGTCAGCTTGTATTGAAATGAAAATTTCCAATCCAAACAAAAGGGGATGTAGGTATAGGTAGATGAGAATCCTACGGACAAAGACATGTAAGCGTGTATTCAAATGAAAATTTCTAAGTCGATACAATAGAGGACGTAGATATAGGAAGATAAGAAACTAATAGGCCAAGACAAGTCAAAGTGTATTCAATTGAAAATTTCTAAGTCCAAATAATAGGGGATGTAGGTAGGGTAGATAAGAGGCTGATAGACCAAGACATATCAGCGTGTATTCAATTGAATATTTCTAAGTCCTAACAAGAGGGGATGTAGTTATAGGTAGATAACAAGCTTATAGGTCAAGACAAGTAAACGTGTATTTAAATGAAACTTTCTAAATCAAAACAAGAAGGGATGTAGATATAGGTAGATGAGAAGCCAATAGACCAAGATAAGTCAACGTGTATTCAATTGAATATTTCTAACTCCAAATAAGAGCAGATGTAGCTACCGGTAGATAAGAAGCTGATAGGCCAAGACAAGTCAAAGTGTATTCAATTGAATATTTCTAAGTCCAAACATAGAGGATGTACGTATAGGCTGATGAAAACCTATAGACCAAGACAAGTCAACGTGTGTTCAATTGAAAATTTCTAAGTCAAAACAAGACGGGATGTAGGTATTGGTAGATAAGAAGCTAATAGGCCAAGATATATCAGCGTGTATTCAATTGAATATTTCTAAGTCCTAACAAGAGGGGATGTAGTTATAGGTAGATAACAAGCTTATAGGCCAAGGCAAGTCAACGTGTATTCAATTGAAAATTTCTAAGTCAAAACAAGACGGGATGTAGGTACCGGTAGATAAGAAGCTACTAGACTAAGACATGTCAGCGTGTATTCAAATGAAAATTTCTTAGTCCAAACAAGAGGGGATGTAGGTATAGGAAGATGAGAATCCTATAGACCAAGACAAGTCAACGTGTATTCAAATGAACATCTCTAAGGCCAAACAAAGGGGAATGTAGGTATAGGTAGATGAGAATCTAATAGGCCAAGACAAGTAAACGTGTATTCAATTGAATATTTCTATGTCCAAACAAGAGAGGATGTAGGTATAGGTAGATAAGAAGCTAATAGGCCAAGACAATTCAACGTGTATTCAAATGAAAATTTCTAAGTCAAAACAAGAGGGGATGTAGGTATTGGCAGATAAGAAGCTACTAGACAAAGACATGTCAGCGTGTATTAAAATGAAAATTTCCAAGTCCAAACAGTAGAGGGTGTAGGTATCGACAGATGAGCATCCTATAGACAAAGACAAGTGAACATGTATTCAATTGAAAATTTCCAAGTTCAAACAAGAGGGGATGTAGGTACCGGTAGATGAGAAGCTAATAGGCCATGACGTGTCAGTGTGTATTTAGGTGAAAATTTCTAAGTCCAAACAAGAGGAGACGTAGGTATGGGTAGATGAGAAGCTAATAGGCCAAGACATGTCAGCATGTATTCAATTGAAAATTTCTAAGTTCAAAACAGTGTAAGAAAGTATCTGGAATGCCCGATCGAGCCTGCTGCCACCTTGGGTACATGTAGACGTTGCAAAATGCTTTCTAATCTGCTAGGCCCATCGAGACTTAGTTTTTTTCTTTCTCTGGACCGTGTAGGTTGGCGTCTGGAAGTGCCCGATCTGCGCCTACTCTTACCTTGACATATCAACGTGTATTCAAGTTGACACTACTAAGTTCAAAACGGGCGTTAGGTACCGGTAAATGTGAAGATTATCAATCTAGACATGTTGAAATTTATGTTCACACATAGGGGATGGCGAGAGGGGGAATAGGGATAAAGAATAAAAAGAGAGAGATAGACAGATCTAGATAAATACAGAGGTATAAACTGAGACAGGGAACACAAGCATTGTTTTTACTGGTTAATTTTACACCAGAATACACTTTTAGATTTTATGTAGATTTTTTTCTGTAGGGAACAAGCAAATAGCACACATAATATCTAGACATAAATATATACATAAAACAATTAGTTATGAGATATATCTGAACTACTCCAAAAAGACAATAATAATGAATATCATCACTCACCTTTGAAAATTATCCAGGCTGTATGCCTACTTACATTCCATCAAACACCAGAAAATCATGATCCATTGTTTGGTTGACTTTTTATTTTGTTTAATTTTTTTTTTTCTTTTCATACACATTTGTAATTGTGTCTTGCTTTAATCAAGTATTTTTTTTAGTTAACCTGTGGTGTTGGGAGAGGGGTTAACATGAATCAATCGGAGAGAGGTTAACATGAATCAATTTTGCTTAAACATTTTTTTTAATATATATGTATATATTAGTTTACGGAGTCATTGCAGTACCAAGTCTGACACTGTAATTGCTTGAAAAGTATTGCATTGGGAAGGGTTCTTTTATTTATTTTTTTTTTTTCTTGAGGTGTGCGGGAATTTCAGTAGGGGAAGTTTCTGCTGATTTCAGGTTCCAAGACAGTAAAGTTGTATTTTATTGTTTGTGCATCAATTTCTTACAGATTTTTTTGTGTTATGAAGTGAAAATGAATGACTTGCAAAGACATTTACATGTTTGCATTCTTTTTTATTTTTTAATTCTTCACTTTTTTTTTGTTTTAATGTCCCAAGAGTGAACGAAGACGGATAAGTCTTATTCAGCAGAGTGGAAAAAAAAACAGGGTACTTTTGGCTGTCCTCAATAGATCTGTCCAGAGTAAAATGTGTCCAAGTTATTGCCCTAATAAAGTGAGAACCATACCCCAAAACTAATGCAGAACTCTACTTATGTATTGCACAGCTACAAGAGCTAACTTGTCTAGGATAAGTGCCATATAAATTTGCAAAACTCACTATATAGCTCTACTTATTAACCGATATGAACTTAAATTGCCGAACATGTCTCAAAAATTTTCTACAGAGCTCTACTTAGAAATGAGCACTCTCAAAGAATTTGTCCAACATAATTTTGAAATATGTTTTTTTTAAGTTACCATAGAGCTCCCAAATAGGAAACTTGTTTCAAATTCTTGTCATATGTATATGTATATATTTTTAAAAAACTACAGTATATCTATCCTTATGTATTGACATTTATGTTTTCAAAACATACTGCAGAGCTCTTCATGTTTTCTGAATTTTATGCCTTCATCTATTAATGTATTGAGCACTCTCAAAGTATATTCGTGTAGCTGAATTGCCATACATGTTTTCTGAAAGTCTATATTTAGCTCGACTAATGTATTGAACACTGTCAAAATAAATTTATGCAGTTGAAATGCCATGTCTGTTTCTCAAATGTTTTATTTAGCTCTACTAATATATTGAGCACCCTGGAAGTAGATTTGTCTAAAATAATTGCCAAAATGTTTCCAAATCTTACTACAAAGCTCTATAAATTCATTGAGCACTCTCAAAGTAAATTCGTCTTGCATAATTAAACAATGCAATTTTAAAATTTACTACACAGCTATACTAAACTATGGAGCACATGCAAGCATCATTGGCATATATGTTTTAAACTTACAAAAGAGCTTTACTCGAAGTAAATTTGTCTAGAATAAATGAGAAAAATTCTTTCAAATCTTTCCACAGGAGTCTACCACAGTATTAAGCACTCTGGTAATTACTTTTCTAGCATACTCGCAATACACAATTTTAAAACTCACTACAGAGCTGTACTTATCTATTTTGCAGTCTCAAAGAATTTTGGATCGCATAACAGAAATTTATATTTTTCACATAACTTCAAAGCTTAACTCATACATTGAGCACTCTTAAAGGAAATTTCTCTGCTATAAATGACAAATGTTTTCAAAACTAAATACAGAGTTTGGAAAAAAGAGCTGATATTATTACAGGTTACTTTTCTTCAAATAGATATAAACGAGCGTTATACAAGAGTGCTCAATAAGACATAGAGCAATAAAGACATTTTATTTAGATTTTTACTTAATGATTACACTATCAATAGTGCTCAAAACTAGACAGAGCTGATATTATAAAACGTTTATTTTATTACAGGTAAATAAATATTAAGATTTAACCAGAGTTATATAAGAGTGCTCAATAAGACATAGAACAATAAAGACATTTTATTTAGAGTTTTACTTAATAATTACACTTTAAATAGTGCTCAACACTAGAAAGAGCTGATATTATCAAACGTTTATATTAATGAAAGAAAATTATATGTGAGTGCTTTATCATACATAGAGCAATATTGACATTTTAGATTTTTCATTGAGAATTCATAAAAATGTGAATAAAATTAGTAAAATGTATATTATAATATGTCATTAAAACAATACAAAAAAGTGTGGCCATCTAAATTGACGTATGCATTTTTTAACTTATTAACTTGCTCTACTGATGTATTGAGCACTCTACATATAAGTCCTGTCATTTCAATTTCTATATATATATTTTAAATCTTAACAGTTAGCTCTACTAATGCATTGAGCACTCTAGCAGTAGCTCTTGTCATCTAAATTCCATACATATTTCCAAAAATTTAACAACTATCTCTACTAATTCATTAATCACTGTATATATTTATCTTTCTGTCTCTCATTATCTATCTATCTATCTATCTATCTATAAAAGTGAAAATGTCTGTCTGTGTATGTGTGTGTAAATTTTCCTACGCAATAACCTTTCAATTTTTAGTCTACAGACTCAAAATTTGATATACAGGGTACTGAGATATGTGAAAATCTGTGATCAGTTTTTGGACAGAAATTTGGCGATTAAGGGGTCAAAGTTCAACGATTTGAACTTTGAGAACTCTACAAAACTCCTCCGACAATTATGGGTCTGAACACTTGAAATATTAGATATAGGTTCCTTAAACATGGCTCTAACTTAATAACTTGATTCGAGCACAAAACAATAAATTTTAAGGGTTCATAATAGGGGTCAAACTTGAAAAAATTGACGGTTTTTTTTTTTTTTTTTTTTTGGTTGGGGTGGGGTGTAGCATACAACGCCAAAAAACCGGGCAACGCCGGGAACCCATGCTAGTATATATATATTCAACTGAGAATTTTTATATAGATCACATAATTATTAGAAGTGTTTGTATATAGATCACATAATTATTAGAATTTTTTTTCCATCAATTTTTTGACTTGGGTTATCTTTTTTTAATTGACACATGAAAAAAATCTATGTGCTATTCAAGACAAGAAATAAAAGAAATAAAGAAAATTCTTACCTGTTACCTCCCAGGTGTTATCTTCACTTTTTCTCTTTTCTGGTTCTTGCTGAAACTCATGGCAATTTAATGTTTGTTTGTGTTCTTTGTTACATATATATATAATTTTTACTGTGATGATTTTTTTCTTTTAATTATTTAAAAACATTTTTTTAGATTTATATAATAAAGAGAGACAATAATATAACTAGTGGATCTTTTTTAATGATATATTTAACTTTCTGGCTATGATCAAACACCTATGTACTTTTTTTGTAGTTGCATAAGTTAGCTGATGAGAAGAAATACAAGCAGAACTGCATTCATTTAAATAAAGCTAATAGTTTAGAATTTGATTGTACCCAGATGTGCATGTACACAAAGAAAGAAACACTTACTTGAGGACTTCTGTAACTACAGGAAACATGTGGCAGCCAGGATAGGTGATGCTGCTGGATTCAGTTGTTTTTTTCCAATCCACATAATTCTCACAACAGCTGATAGTAGAATTCCATCATGATCAAGAGGAGTACATGAAATTACAAGAAATACACACAGAAGGAAAGAAAAAGAATACTTACTCTACTTCTATGACAATGATTGCTGCAAAGACTTTGAGATGCTAATGTTGGAAGAAACAAATAGACATACATCATACAGAGTTTGATTGTACCCAGATGTGCTTTAACGCAAAGAAAGAAATACTTGATTCAAACTGTACAGCACATGTGGAGACAGGAACGGTGATGCTGCTAGGTTTCGTTGCTTGTTCCAATCTATAAAAAACAGATCATATTTATAGTGTTGATAATCTACTGCTGTATGAAAGCTCGAACAATGGAAACAGTTAAATTAAATTTTCACATCACAAAGATTGAAATCGAAATAGAAAGAAGAAAGGGTGATACTATACTCATCTTCCTGTCGGAGCAGACCACTTGCTGGTGACTGTTCGTTCGCCATTAAACTGGAAAGTAAAAAAAAAAAAGAGGTTCCGCCTGGGAAAGCTCTCGTCTGGGCAGCGAGGTGATGAACTCCCGAAAGGAGGGGCACTATATAAAAACAAGCTTTGCTGCAAACATCTCCTAAAAAGCGGTTTCTACTCAGAATAACAGGCGGAGCAGAAAACAGAGGTGTTCTCTCTACCCAACAGGATTTGTAAAGATACCACTAGTTTGTGTTCATAAGACGGCGATGATCGCTCACAAAACTGGCATTCCTACTATCATATCGGAGGACGGTCATATATAATTGCACTACCATTTCGTATCAGAGGACCGTCATATATAAATGCACTACCATACCGTTTCGGAGTTTGTAGACAGTAGGAATAATAAAAGCGGCCTTAAAGCGGCTTGTGAGCACACAATCTAGTCGAACTCTAGTCGTCCTTGGTCGAGTCGAGGCAAGCATGCATTACATAGTAACACGAGCACGTGTCGCCTGCTTAGAGGGTAGCCCCCATGGGGAGATTCGAAAGCGCACCTCACAGCGGAACAGCTTCGGAACCAATCGGACCGTACCCAGACTTGCAGCTATTTGTTAACTTGGAAGTGGAGTCAACACCCTGACACTGAGAATAGAGCTTTCGAAAAGCTCAAACCCAGTTGCATGCAAAGTCGGGGAAACTGGGAGCAGGCTGGGGAGAACACGCTCAATTGGGGCCTTGGAAGCAAACGGGAGGCCCATTTTTCTCTTTCGTTCGGTTTACATCTTTCGGGTATTGTTCTCCTTTCAGCCTGCCCCCCTTCACGCCTTTTTGCTCGCCACATGCAAGCGTATAAAAAGACGACCAGATGACGGACGCAACAAACTCATGCCGACATTTTCTGGATTTCTTTTTTGCCAGAGCCCATTTAGCCGTGTAGCTGTTAAACTACAACGTTACACCCCCCTACCACGGTGAGGATAGGGTTGGACTTTAGGGGGGAAAATACACATCCACAATTACTAATCTTACTATTCGCGTGCTTTACATTAAGGTTAGGAAAAGGAGTTAAAACTAAAAAATTATACAAAATACTGTCAGAAACACACCCAATATTTGTCCGCCTATCTGACCGGAACATATATTAAGTGAGTTTATAATAGCATTTTGTATAATTTTCTAGTTTAAACTCATTTTAACTTCACGTATTCAAGAGAAATCTCGCCAACATTTGTCTTCTTTAAATATATCGATAAACACTGAATGTTTTTCGAACATAAACATAAACGTCCTGTTTTTTTTTATTAACAATAAAAATATCAATTAAATAAAATACTTTAGAAGACTACCTAACATTTGGAATATGACAAAACATTTCAAAGACAGTTACAGAAAAAAATTTTTTTTTAAAAACCGTTAGAGAAATTTGGCGGTCGGCGGTATTTTTTATTAAAAATTAAAATGTCTAATAGAAAAAGTACCTAACGTTTGGAATATGACAAAACATTTAAAAGACAGTTACAGAAAAATGATAAATAAAATTAAAAAAAAAAAAAACGTCAGAGAAATTTGGCGGTCGGCGGTATTTTTATTAAAAATTAAAATATCTAATAGACAAAGTACCTAACGTTTGGAATATGACAAAACATTTCAAAGACAGTTACAGAAAAATAATAAATAAAATTAAAAAAAAAAAAAAAACCCGTATGAGAAATTTGGCGATCGGCGGTATTTTTATTAAAAATTAAAATGTCTATTAAAAAAACATTTGGAATATGAAAAAACATTTCAAAGACAGTTACAGAAAAATAAATAAAAATTAAAAAAAAAAAAACCGTTAGAGAAATTTGACGGTCGGCGGTATTTTTTTTATTAAAAATTAAAATGTCTAATAGAAAAAGTACCTAACGTTTGGAATATGACAAAAAATTCCAAAGACAGTTACAGAAAAATAATAAATAAAATTTAAAAAAAAAACCGTTAGAGAAATTTGGCGGTCGGCGGTATTTTTTATTAAAAATTAAAATATCTATTTGAAAAAGTACCAACCGTTTGGAATATGACAAAACATTTCAAAGACAGTTACAGAAAAATAAATAAAATTTAAAAAAAACCGTTAGAGAAATTTGGGGGTCGGCGGTATTTTTATTAACAATTAAAATGTCTAATAGAAAAAGTACCTAACGTTTGGAATATGACAAACCATTTCAAAGACGGTTACAGAAAAATAATATATAAAATTTTAAAAAAAGCCGTTAGAGAAATTTGGCGGTCGGCAGTATTTTTATTAAAAAGTAAAATATCTAATAGAAAAAGTACCTAACGTTTGGAATATGACACAACATTTCAAAGACAGTTACAGAACAATAAATAAAATTTAAAAAAAAAAAACCGTTAGAGAAATTTGGCGGTCGGCGGTATTTTTTATTAACAATTAAAATGTCTAATAGAAAAAGTACCTAACGTTTGGAATATGACAAAACATTTCAAAGACAGTTACAGAAAAATAATATATAAAATTAAAAAAAAAGCCGTTAGAGAAATTTGGCGGTCGGCGGTATTTTTATTAAAAATTAAAATATCTAATAGAAAAAGTACCAAACGTTTGGAATATGACAAAACATTTCAAAGACAGTTACAGAAAAATAAATAAAATGTAAAAAAAAAAAACCGTTAGAGAAATTTGGCGGTCGGCGGTATTTTTATTAAAAATTAAAATATCTAATAGAAAAAGTACCTAACGTTTGGAATATGACAAAACATTTCAAAGACAGTTACAGAAAAATAAATAAAATTAAAAAAAAAAAACCTTTAGAGAAATTTGGCGGTCGGCGGTATTTTTTATTAAAAATTAAAATATCTATTTTAAAAAGTACCAACCGTTTGGAATATGACAAATCATTTCAAAGACAGTTACAGAATAATAAATAAAATTAAAAAAAAAAAAAACCGTTAGTGAAATTTGGCGGTCGGCGGTATTTTTTATTAAAAATTAAAATATCTAATAGAAAAAGTACCTAACGTTTGGAATATGACAAAACATTTCAAAGACAGTTACAGAAAAATAATTAATAAAATTAAAAAAAGAAACCGTTAGAGAAATTTGGCGGTCGGCGGTATTTTTATTAACAATTAAAATATCTAATAGAAAAAGTACCTAACGTTTGGAATATGACAAAACATTTCAAAGACAGTTACAGAAAAATAAATAAAATTTAAAAAAAAACCGTTAGAGAAATTTGGCGGTCGGCGGTATTTTTATTAACAATTAAAATGTCTAATAGAAAAAGTACCTAACGTTTTAAATATGACAAACCATTTCAAAGACAGTTACAGAAAAATAAATAAAATTTAAAAAAAAACCGTTAGAGAAATTTGGCGGTCGGCGGTATTTTTATTAACAATTAAAATGTCTAATAGAAAAAGTACCTAACGTTTGGAATATGACAAAACATTTCAAAGACAGTTACAGAAAAATAAATAAAATTAAAAAAAAAAAAGCCGTTAGAGAAATTTGGCGGTCGGCGGTATTTTTTTTATTAAAAATTAAAATATCTATTAGAAAAACTAACGTTTGGAATATTCTATCCAAGAAAACACGGTCTATAAACTGCACAATTGTCACGCTAATTCTACAGTTTACGGACCGGCCTTAAATAATAACATTATATGCGTGCTTTCATCTAACAAATTATAAAAAAACGTTAATTTCTATTTAAATTGAAATATTCTAGCCAAGAAAAACACGGTCTATAAACTGCACAAGTGAATCTCACATGTGATTATTTTTTTTATTACCAACAATATAATTATGATTTTTTTGTTATTTCAATAAATAAAAATAAAAAAGCGATGTGAATATTTGAAATTAAATAAAACTGAAATAAAATTATAAATGAAAAAAAAAGGTGTGGTCATACTAAGAAATCTCATTTGATTAATTCTATAGTTTACGGACCGGCCTGAAATAATAATATGTGTGTAATATGTGTATCTAAACTGCACAAGTGTCACGCTTTCTAACAGTATAAAAATTAAATATAAAAAGACGTTAAACTTGAAAATACTGTAAACTACACAAGTGTCGAAATTTGAAAAGAAATTCGACGTGTTTGTGAACTGTGCTCATACTAACAACGTTCATTTGAACACTTGTGCAGTTTACACATCTGAAATAAATGCGTCGTCTACTTTTGGATTTTGAAACGATGAAAATGTGTTGTTACCTTAAATTTGTTTGACATCAGAGAAGCAAACAGAAATATAGCAGCGGCAGGGCGTCGGGTTAGCTGGGTCTCCTGGCCGGTCATCTATTATTCTGGAAACTCTTCTCGCTGCCACGGTCAAACTGAATTTCGAGCCCGTTTTAGGGCTCTTTTATATTTCATTATCGGCGTGAAAACCGTTAACTTTTTCCGGGAAAAATCGAAGTTCGTAGTCGACGTTACAACCTTTTTACCTTTTATGGAGTTTGTGTTACGTAGCTGCCTTTTCATTGGTTGATTTAAACTTGTTTGGTTTGAAGTGGGATGTGGACACACGCACACACACACACACACACACACACACACACACACACACACACACACACACACAAGTTTATAGAGACCGAGAGGGCGAGAGAGAGAGGGAGGGAGAAAGAGAGAGAGAGAGAAAGAGAGAGAGGGGGGGT